>NW_020528430.1:0-47010 GCF_003368295.1 Carassius auratus
GCGATGAACGGGCCCTCGCACCCGGGCTCACCGCCATCGTGTGGCTTTAGTAAAAAGGTGAACGTTGAGAAATATGCATTTAAACTCATAAATATAAGTGCAATATATCAAAGTTTATTCCATATGTGTGGCCAATCTTCCTGTTGCCAGCAGGTGGCGCTATCGTTATAATGGAATATTGGCCTTCAGATGTGTTCAAGCCAGGACCCTTATCACACATGTGAAGTTTGGGCAAGATAGGGACATTTTATGCCTGAGTTATAACATCTTTTATTCCCATGGCGAGACATCGAACTTCGGTCATGGCGACATGGACATGCCTTTTAACAAAAACTCAAGATCTTCACAACTAAAACATCACACAGGTCTTTAGATTAGACCTGACCACAAAAAAAGACATTGATGTCATAAAATTTCTAGGAGTAGTTTGTCACAGTGTAAAATATGTCACTTCCAGTTGCCATAGGTGGCGCTATGACTATAACTGAATATTGACATGTAGATCTGTTCAGGTGTAGAGTCTTATCAAAAATGTGAAGTTTGGGGCGGATTGGACATTGTATGTGTGAGTTATAGCACCATCATTTTTCATGGCGAATCATCGAAATTTGTCAGGTCGCCATGGACACGCCCTTTAAACGAAACCCTCAATTCCTTCGCAATTTAACATGGCAAAGGGCTTTAGATTACACTGACCAAGTTTGGTGTTGATCTGAATAAATCTCTAGGAGGATTCGTTAAAATACAACCCCTGAAAAATGACAAAAACAACACCAATTTTGCAGGGAAAATTAAAAATAACCGACTTCCTGTTGGGATTCGGGTTTCGTACCAAGAGACTTTTTTGTAGCTATTGGTGTGTTACATATGTTTACCGATTTCGTACATGTATATGACATGTAGCTCGAGGCGCACTCCATTGAAAATGTATAGGTGGCGCTATCGAGCCATTTTGCCACACCCAATGGAATATTAGCCTCCAGATGTGTTCAGGTCAGGACTCTTATCAAACATTTGAAGTTTGGGCAAGATCTGATATTTTATGACTGAGTTACAACAACTTCTACTCCCATGGCGAGACATCGAACTTTGACATGGCGCCATGGACACGCCCTTAAACGAAAACTCAAGATCTTCTCAATTTAACATCGTACAGGCCTTTAGATTAGACTGACGACAAAAAAGACATTGATGTCAAAAATTTCTAGGAGTAGTTTGTCGGAGCGTAAAATATGTCACTTCCTGTTGCCAATAGGTGGCGCTATGACTATAACCGAATATGGTCATGTCAAACTGTTCAGGACAGGAGTCTCATCAAACATGTGAAGTTTGGGGCAGATTGGTCATTGTATGTCTGAGTTATAGTAACTTCCTGTTTCATGGCGAATCATCGAAATTCGCCAGGCCGCCACGCACAGGCCCTTCAACGAAAACTCAAAAGCTTCGCAATTTAACATCGCAAAGGCCTTTAGATTAGGCATACCAAATTTGGTGTTGATCTGAATTAATCTCTAGGAGGAGTTCGTTAAAAATACAACGCATGGAATTGACAAAAATGACACAAAATTTGCTCATAATATTAGAAATAACCGACTTCCTGTTGGGTTTTCGGATTTTGCTCCAAGAGACTTTTTTGTAGGTATTGGAGAGTTACATGTGTATACCGATTTTCATACATGTACATGAAACGTAGCTCGAGGCGCACACCGTTGAACGTGTATAGGTGGCGCTGTTGAGCCATTTTGCCACACCCACTTCTGAAACCCATATCAGACGTAAATTTTCGCCAGTTCTGAGGTGTGTGCAAAGTTTCATGACTTTTCGAGCATGTTTAGGCCCTCAAAAATGCGATTCATCTTAGAGAAGAAGAATAATAATAATAATTAAAGCTGCAAGCAGCGATGAACGGGCCCTCGCACACGGGCTCACCGCCATCGTGTGGCTTTAGTAAAAAGGTGAACGTTGAGAAATATGCATTTAAACTCATAAATATAAGTGCAATATATCAAAGTTTATTCCATATGTGTGCCAATCTTCCTGTTGCCAGCAGGTGGCGCTATCGTTATAATGGAATATTGGCCTTCAGATGTGTTCAAGCCAGGACCCTTATCACACATGTGAAGTTTGGGGCAAGATCGGACATTTTATGCCTGAGTTATAACATCTTTTATTCCCATGGCGAGACATCGAACTTCGTCATGGCGACATGGACATGCCTTTTAACAAAAATTCAAGATCTTCACAATCTAAACATCACACAGGTCTTTAGATTAGACTGACCACAAAAAAGACATTGATGTCATAAAATTTCTAGGAGTAGTTTGTCACAGTGTAAAATATGTCACTTCCAGTTGCCAATAGGTGGCGCTATGACTATAACTGAATATTGGCATGTAGATCTGTTCAGGTGAAGAGTCTTAACAAAAATGTGAAGTTTGGGGCGGATTGGACATTGTATGTGTGAGTTATAGCACCATCATTTTTCACGGCGAATCATCGAAATTTGTCAGGCCGCCATGGACACGCCCTTTAACGAAACCTCAATTCCTTCGCAATTTAAAATGGCAAAGGGCTTTAGATTACACTGACCAAGTTTGGTGTTGATCTGAATAAATCTCTAGGAGGAGTTCGTTAAAATACAACCCCTGAAAATGACAAAAACAACACCAATTTTGCAGGGAAAATTAAAAATAACCGACTTCCTGTTGGGATTCGGATTTCGTACCAAGAGACTTTTTTGTAGCTATTGGTGTGTTACATATGTTTACCGATTTTCGTACATGTATATGACATGTAGCTCGAGGCGCACTCCATTGAAAATGTGTAGGTGGCGCTATCGAGCCATTTTGCCACACCTGATGGAATTTTGGCCTTCAGATGTGTTCAGGCCAGGACTCTTATCAAACATTTGAAGTTTGGGCAAGATCCGATATTTTATGACTGAGTTACAGCAACTTCTACTCCCATGGCGAGACATCGAACTTTGACATGGCGCCATGGACACGCCCTTTAATGAAAACTCAAGATCTTCTCAATTTAACATCGTACAGGCCTTTAGATTAGACTGACGACAAAAAAGACATTGATGTCAAAAATTTCTAGGAGTAGTTTGTCGCAGCGTAAAATATGTCACTTCCTGTTGCCAATAGTGGCGCTATGACTATAACTGAATATGGTCGTGTCAAACTGTTCAGGACAGGAGTCTCATCCAACATGTGAAGTTTGGGGCAGATTGGTCATTGTATGTCTGAGTTATAGCAACTTCCTGTTTCATGGCGAATCATCGAAATTCGCCAGGCCGCCACACACAGGCCCTTCAACGAAAACTCAAAAGCTTCGCAATTTAACATCGCAAAGGCCTTTAGATTAGGCATACCAAATTTGGTGTTGATCTAAATTAATCTCTAGGAGGAGTTCGTTAAAATACAACGCATGGAAATGACAAAAATGACACAAAATTTGCTCATAATATTAGAAATAACCGACTTCCTGTTGGGTTTCGGATTTTGCTCCAAGAGACTTTTTTGTAGGTATTGGAGAGTTACATGTGTATACCGATTTTATACATGTACATGAAACGTAGCTCGAGGCGCACACCGTTGAACGTGTATAGGTGGCGCTGTTGAGCCATTTTGGCACACCCACTTCTGAAACCCATATCAGACGTAAATTTTCGCCAGTTCTGAGGTGTGTGCAAAGTTTCATGACTTTTCGAGCATGTTTAGGCCCTCAAAAATGCGATTCATCTTAGAGAAGAAGAATAATAATAATAATAATAATAAACGGAGCAATTCCAAGAGGGTCCTCACACCATCGGTGCTCGGGCCCTAATTAAAGCTGCAAGCAGCGATGAACGGGCCCTCGCACCCGGGCTCACCGCCATCGTGTGGCTTTAGTAAAAAGGTGAACGTTGAGAAATATGCATTTAATGTCCTAAATATAAGTTGAATATATCAAAGTATATCCCATATATGTGCCAATCTTCCTGTTGCCAGCAGGTGGCGCTATCATTATAATGGAATATTGGCCTTCAGATGTGTTCAGGCCAGGACTTTTATCAAACATGTGAAGTTTGGGGAAGATTGAACATTTTATGCTTGCGTTACTACAACTTCTCTTGCTGTGGCAAGACATCAAATTTTGTCATGGCGCCATGGAAACACCCTTTAACAAAAACTCAAGATCTCCAAAAGTTAACACTTGCACAGGCGTTTAGATTAGACTGACCACAAAATATATGTTAATCTCAAAAAAATTATAGGAGTAGTTTGTCGCAGCCTAAAACATGTCACTTCCCGTTGCCAGCAGGTGGCGCTATTACTATAACTGAATATGTGCATGTAGATCTGTTAAGGGCAGAAGTCTTAACTAACATGTGAAGTTTGGCGCAGATTGGACATTGTATGTCTGAGTTACAGCAACTTCCTTTTCATCGCAATACATCAAAATTTGTCAGGCCGCCATGGACACGTCCTTTAACGAAACCTCAAGATTATTGCAATTTAACAATGCAAAGGCCTTTAGATTACACTGACCAAGTTTGGTGAAGATCTGAATAAATCTCTAGGAGGAGTTAGTTAAAGTACAACCCCTGAAAATGGCAAAAAACAACACCAATTTTGCAGAGAAAATTCTAAATAACTGACTTCCTGTTGGGATTCGGATTTCGTACCAAGAGACTTTTTTGTAGGTATTGGTGTGTTACATGTGTGTACCGATTTTTGTACATGTACGTGAAACATAGCTCGAGGCACACTCCGTTGAAAGTGCATATGCACTCCGTTGAAAGTGTATAGGTGGCGCTATCGAGCCATTTTGCCACACCCAATGGAATATTTGCCTTCATATGTGTTCAGGCCAGGACCCTTATCACACACGTGAAGTTTGGGGAAGATCGGACATTTTATGCCTGAGTTATAACATCTTTTATTCCCATGGCGAGACATCGAACTTCGTCACGGCGCCATGGACACGCCTTTTAACAAAAACTCAAGATCTTCACAACTGAACATCACACAGGTCTTTAGATTAGACTGACCACAAAAAAGACATTGATGTCATAAAATTTCTAGGAGTAGTTTGTCGCAGTGTAAAATATGTAACTTCCTGTTGCCAATAGGTGGCGTTATGACTATAACTGAATATTGGCATGTAGATCTGTTCAGGTCAAGAGTCTTATCCAACATGTGAAGTTTGGGGCAGATTGGACATTGTATGTCTGAGTTACAGCAACTTCCTTTTTCATGGCGAAACATCAAAATTTGTCAGGCCGCCATGGACCCGCCCTTTAACGAAACCTCAAGTCCTTCGCAATTTATTATCGCAAAGGGCTTTAGATTACACTGACCAAGTTTGGTGTTGATCTGAATAAATCTCTAGCAGGAGTTCGTTAAAGTACAACCCCTGAAAATGGCAAAAACAACACCAATTTTGAAGGGAAAATTCAAAATAACCGACTTCCTGTTGGGATCCGGATTTCGTACCAAGAGACTTTTTTGTAGGTATTGGAGTGTTACATGTGTGTACCAATTTTTGTACATGTATGTGAAACATAGCTCGAGGCGCACTCCGTTGAAAGTGTATAGGTGGCGCTATAGAGCCATTCTGCCACACCCGGTGGAATATTGGCCTGAAGATCTGTTCAGGCCAGGACTCTTATCACACATGTGAAGTTTGGGGAAGATCGGACATCTTATGCCTGAGTTATAACATCTTTTATTCGCATGGCGAGACATCGAACTTCGTCGCGGCGCCATGAACAAGCCTTTTAACGAAAACTCAAGATCTTCACAACTGAACATCGCACAGGCCTTTAGATTAGACTGACCACAAAAAAGACATTGATGTCATAAAATTTCTAGGAGTAGTTCGTCGCAGCGTAAAATATGTCACTTCCTGTTGCCAATAGGTGGCGCTATGACTATAACTGAATATGGGCATGTCAATCTGTTCAGGTTTGGAGTCTCATCAAACATGTGAAGTTTGGGGCAGATTGGTCATTGTATGTGTGAGTTATAGCAACTTCATTTTTCATGGCGAATCATCGAAATTCGCCAGGCCGCCACGGACACGCCCTTCAACGAAAAGTCAGGATCTTCGCAATTTAACATCGCAAAGGCCTTTAGATTAGGCATACCAAATTTGGTGTTGATTTGAAGAACTCTCTAGGAGGAGTTCGTTAAAATACAACACATGGAAATGACCAAAATTACACAAAATATGCTCATAATATTAAAAATAACCGACTTCCTGTTGGGTTTAGAATTTCGCTCCAAGAGTCTTTTTTGTAGGTATTGGTGTGTTACATATGTGTGCCAATTTTCGTGCATGTACGTGAAACATAGCTGGAAGGCTGTTGATTTTCTTGGTATAGGTGGCGCTGTCGAGCCATTTTGCCACACCCTCTTCTGAATCCTATATCAGACGAAAATTTTCACCAGGTTTGACGAGTGTGCAAAGTTTCATGACTTTTTGAGCATGTTAAAGCCCTCAAAAATGCGATTCATTCGGGAGAAGAAGAAGAAGAAGAAGAATAATAATAATAAAAAACAAAGCAGATACAAGAGGGTCCTCGCACCTCGGTGCTCGGGCCCTAATTAAAGCTGCAAGCAGCGATGAACGGGCCCTCGCACCCGGGCTCCCCGCCAGCGAGTGGCATTGGTAAAAAGGTGAACGGTGAGAAATATGCATTTAAAGTCATAAATATAATTGGAATATATCAAATTATATTCCATATATGTTCCAATCTTCCTGTTGCCAGCAGGTGGTGCTATCATTTTAATGGAATATTGGCCTTCAGATGTGTTTAGGGAAGGACTCTTATCGAACATGTGAAGTATGGGGAAGATCGAACATTTTATGCCTGAGTTACAACAACTTCTCGTGCTGTGGCTTGACATCAAATTGTGCCAAGGCGTTATGGACACGCCGTTTAACAAAAACTCAAGATCTCCATAATTTAACATTGCACAGGCCTTTAGACTAGACTGACCACAAAAAAATTACACTTCTGTCAAAAGATTTCTAGGAGTAGCTTGTCGCAGCATAAAACATGTCACTTCCTGTTGCCAGCAGGTGGCGCTATGACTATAACCGAATATGGGCATGTGGATCTGTTAAGGGCAGAAGTCTTATCTAACATGTGAAGTTTGGGGCAGATTGGACATTGTATGTCTGAGTTACTGCAACTTCCTTTTTCATGGTGAAACATCGTAATTTGTCAGGCCGCCATGGACACGCCCTTTATGGAAACCTCAAGATCTTCGCAATTTAACATTGCAAAGGCCTTTAGATTTAACTGACCAAGTTTGGTGTTGATCGGAATAAATTTCTAGGAGGAGTTCGTTAAAGTACAACCCCTGAAAATGGCAAAAAAAAAACGCCAATTTTGCAGAGAAAATTCTAAATAACCGACTTCCTGTTGGGATTCGGATTTCGTACCAAGAGACTTTTTTGTAGGTATTGGTGTGTTACATGTGTGTACCGATTTTTGTAAATGCACGTGAAACATAGCTCGAGGTGCACTCCGTTGAAAATGTATAGGTGGCGCTATGGAGCCATTTCGCCACACCCAATGGAATATTGGCCTTCAGTTGTGTTCAGGCCAGGACTCTTATCACACATGTGAAGTTTGGGGAAGATCAGACATTTTATGCCTGAGTTACAAATTTTATTCCCATGGCGAGATATCAAACTTTGTCACGTCGCCAAGGACACACCCTTTATCGAAAACTCAAGATAATCACAATTCACTATCGCAAAGGCCTTTAGATTAAACTGACCATAACACAATTTAGATTTTATTAGATTTCTAGGAGTAGTTCATTGCAGCGTAAGGCATTCACTTCCTGTTGCCAGCAGGTGGCGCTATGACTATAACTAAATTTGGGAATGTTGATCTGTTCAGGTCAGGAGTCTTATCAAACATGTGAAGTTTGGTGCAGATTGGACATTTTATGTCTAAGTTATAGCAACTTCATTTTTCATGGCGAAACATCGAAATTCGCCAAGCCGCCACAGACACGCCCTCAAACGAAAACTCTAGATCTTCGCAATTTAACATCGCAAAGGCCTTTAGATTACACTGACAAACTTTGGTGTTGATCTGAATAAATCTCTAGGAGGAGTTCGTTAAAGTACAACCCCCGGAAATGGCAAAAATGACAAAATTTCGGATGAGAAAAAAAATAATAACTGACTTCCTGTTGGGATTTGGATTTCGTACCAAGAGACTTTTTTGTAGATATTGGTGTGTTACATGTGTGTACCGATTTTCATACAAGAACGTGAAACGTAGCTCAAGATGCACTTCGTTGAAAATGTATAGGTGGCGCTGTCGAGCCATTTTGCCACACCCACCTTAGCAAACCATTGCATACCTAATATTTTTCCAGCTCTGACGTGTGTGCCAAGTTTCATGACTTTTCGAAAAAGTTTCAGAAAAATAATAATAATAATAATAATAATAAACAACACAGAAACAAGAGGGTCCTCACACCATCGGTGCTCGGGCCCTAATAATAATAAACGGAGCAATTCCAAGAGGGTCCTCACACCATCGGTGCTCGGGCCCTAATAATAATAATAATAAACGGAGCAATTCCAAGAGGGTCCTCACACCATCGGTGCTCGGGCCCTAATAAAAAACAAAGCAGATACAAGAGGGTCCTCGCACCTCGGTGCTCGGGCCCTAAATATAGTAGAAAACCAATTTCCAAGGACATTCATAAGAAAGGAGGAGGACCTCACAAATAGTGTTTGTAATTAAGTTTCTCTGATCTGTGTGCGTGCGTTTGCAGCAGCGGCTCTGATGAAGTGGTGTGAAGTTTGAGGAAGTCAGTGACATGTGTGGGGTGTGTCCAAAACACTTATGTCAGGACTTCAGCTCACACTGTCAGTTTGGATTCGTATGAATTAAACAAACACCAGACGAGAAGGAGTGAGAGCGAAAGAAATCTGCACTGAACACCAGCTCATGCTCAGGTCTGTGACACATTTACATTTTCTTATTTCAGTTAGCAAGTCTGAACATTTCAAACCTTGCAGTCACAGTGTAGCATTAAAAAGGAAGTTCAGTAGATGCTGATGTGTTGCAAATATCATTAGATGTTTCCATTTTCAGTTGACTCTATTTTAATGGCATTGTTGGCAGAAAGAGTCAAAAATGTGAGGCATCGTCTGATATTACGTGATGTGGGTTTATATGTATGTTGTGGGATGATCTTTGTCATCATGATTCATGAATTTGAGCTGATGCCATAAAAACATGGTAAATATTTTGCCATTTTATTTGATTAAGAAGTTAAGTAAACTTCAGCAATACTTATTTCCTCTTCAAAGCATTTTTTTATCATGGCAAAATGCGAATGTTTAACACCTTCACTATTTCCAACACATTCTTTAACATCTCTGAACCTGCTACCACATGACAGGAAACCAAAGTTGTGGTAGATAGTTTCGATGCATTTAAGATACATATAGTAGTTGATAGTCAATGTTTAGTATAGGCAACGTTTCCTAGTTGAATTCTCTTAGCGAAGCTTAACCAAGCTACATTTCACTTCCTATTTTCTTGGAGATATTGAAAAAGGCCATTGCTTGTGCATGACAACATTTCTGTGAATCTCGTCATTATTTTAGCCTGTCATGATGACTGTCCTGTGACACACAGATCATACGGTAATACAGGAGTAAAGTGGTTCACACATCAGTCATGGAGCATGTTCAGGTAGGATGTTGCATTAGTTTCTTGTGTGCTGACTTGTTAAATACAGTGTGTTTGGTCATGAATGTCATGTGCTTTTACTACTGCTGTCTGTAATATTAGAATTTATGTATGAAATGTGACCGAATGCTATTGTATTATTATTATTATTGTTATGAATTGTACTATGTAAGCTCTGAATGTACTGAATAAAGCTACATTGAAGTGGTTCTCCAGACAGTTATGCGTACAGTCTGATAAATGTATATAATTATAATCTTTTTAAGGATTATTTTTTATTTTATTTGTTTTGATCAACAGACTCTAATAATAATAATGGAATTCAGGTTGTTGTTATTAATACTAATTCATTTACTGTTATTTGTTTTAAGCTTTTTTTTTAAGACAAGCTTACTTTCAGGCAGTGCTAGGATTTATATAATTCTAATAATTATTAATGATGACAACAAGAATAATAATAATATTAATGATTTTTCATATTAATAATAATATTAATGATTTTTCATATATTTTTTAACAGTTTTAAAGCAACAGTATTTGTATTTTAATGCCAAGCACTGTCTAATAAGGATAATAATAATAAAATCCCACATTATTATTATTATTATTATTATTATATTTTTCATTGTATGTTAGTCTGCTGAGCATCAAATCATTTTTTTGTTTTACTTTATAACATTTCTTTGTTCTTTATTATTTCCCAGTTTAAAATTACCAGATCATTTTTTCTGACTTTGATTATCATATATTTAAGTCGCTGGGATACATCTGTAGCAATAGCCCCCCCCCCAAAAAAAGCTAAACATTGTATGGTTCAAATATGATTTTTCTTTTAGTCCCAAAATCATTAGGGTATTAAGTAGAGATCATGTTCCTTGAAGATATTTAGTAAATTTCCTACTGTAAATATCAAAACCTAATTTTAAATAAGTAATATGCATTGATAAGAACTTAATTTGGACAACTTTAAAGGCGATTTTCTTAGTATTTATTTATTTATTTATTTATTGCACCCTCAGATTCCATATTTTCAAATAGTTATATCTCTGCCAAATATTTTCCTGTCATAACAAGCCTTACATCTATGGAAAGCTTATTTGTTCAGCAAAATGGACCCTTATTATTGGTTTTGTGGTTCAGGGACACACATCAGGAAATGATTCATCCCTGGAATTCAAAGTTTTCATGTTCTCATAGTTTATTATTGAATCATTCATTGATTTCTTTTGGCTGCGTAACATACCTGCGTGAACTTGAATGTATTATTTCTCCTCCATCTCACCACACAGCTAATAATCAGTTGAGGAGATCCATCTCATGACAGAAAGCCTATGTAGAGATGTCAGGTGACACCAGTACTTTATCATGGAAACCTCCTCCTCCCAGTCCACCGCATGCACACAACAGTGCCGTGGAGAATAAATGCACGGGGCCGGTGAAAATCCTCAAAGTGTGCTTCATCAGCAACAGCGCCAACCTGGGCAAAACCTTCAAACTGGTTAAATGTGAAAGTTCCTGGAATATCAGGGTGAGAAGAAGAACGTGCATTTTCACACATTAATCATGACTGCAATACGAAGCACATTATCATGCCCATCAGCATAACTTCCTGTTGTTATAATGAAAGATTACTTTGAGTTAGGTTTTTTTGTATTGATTTCATAATGAATGTTAAATAAAACCAGGTCTTTCTTTCATTAGTAAGACATTCCTTTCATGACAATGATGGGTAAAATTAAAGTAATGCAAAAAAGCTTAAAACATATAGTCTTAAACATCATTTCTTATTTCTTTTTGGGGTGAAATAAATGCACAAATGTATAAATGCGTGATTTGAAGGATGATTTCATTTTGCAGAGAATTATTCAGTCCATCCTGGACAGTGGGCGACTCGGTCCTAACATCAAGTTCTCAGAATGCTACGGTCTGCTGCTGAAACACCTCAAATCAGACGAGGTTCACTGGCTGCACCCCAACCTCACCGTAGCAGAGGTGGAGCAGAAATATGAACAGCAGCACGTCGAGGCGGAGTGGAGGTGTGTGTGTGTCACATGGCAAAGCTATATATTTTTAAATGTATTGCTAATTTTAATCCATATTTGCAGTAATATATTTTCATTATGCTCTTATTTGATCTAAGTTTAGGCCATTTTTAGTATATTTTCAGTCTAAATATATAAACACAACTGTTCAAAAGTATTTTTGAAAAAAGTCTCTTCTGCTCACTAAGGCTCTATTTATTGAATTAAAAATACAGTAAAATTGCAAAATGTTATTGCAATTTTAATTTTCTATTTATATTTGCAAATATTCTAAAATGGAATTTATTGCTGTGATCAAAGCTGTATTTTCAGCTTCATTATTCCAGTCTTCAGTGTCACATGATCCTTCAGAAATCATTCTCATAGCTGATTTGCTGCTCAAAGACAGTTAAAAACAGTTGTGCATCTTAATTTGGATGAGGAAACTGCATCCTAAGGCAGTGACAGTGTATATTGTCTAAAATATACTAAAAAATGCATTTTGTAATATACTTGAATGTAAAAATAATATATATTTTCTATTTGAAATTGATATTTAAAGGGATAAATCACCCCCAAATTTAAATTCTGTCATCATTTACTTACTCTGAAGTTTTTTTCTAAACCTTTATGAGTGTCTATATTTTGTTGTGATCAAAAGAAGATATTTTGAACAGTGTTTGTAACTTAAAAGTTGTCGACACCCATCAAAAAAAATAAAAATAAATAAGGCTACCGTTAACTATTCATTTTCATTTTAATGATATCACATTTAAACTATATTTTGCCCTTTAGTTCATGGGTTTTTTTTTACAGTTTTTGTATAGGTTCCTAATCCTGTTTTTGTTCTGCTGTCATGATCAGATATGACTTGAGGATCCGTTACATTCCTCCTAATTTCCTGGAGAAGTTAAAGGATGACAAAACTACAATGCTCTACTTCTACCAGCAGGTCAGTACCTGTCACACAGGGAGTGTTTCTTCACATTAAGCACTCTGTATCCTGAAACGGCACAGAAAAGTGAGTCACGCCATGTGCAATGAGGCGTTGTGGATGTTTGATGTAGCACTGAAGTGTTAATGGTGGTTTGCAAAGGCGAATGAAGGTGTGTTATTATTATCATTACGCAGGTTCGAAGTGACTATATGCAGCACAGCGCGAGAAGAGTAAGTGAAGGGATGGCGCTGCAGTTGGGCTGTCTGGAGATTAGGTATATTTATACAGATGAACTGATTATAATAATAACATTTGTTTGTATAACACCTTGCAAGAAATGCAGCTCAAGTTGCTTTATAATAAAAAGGCATTACAGTAAGCACCAAGTACTTCACATGAAGTTAAAATGCCATTATTCACCTAAAAATAAAAATGTACTGAAAATGTACTTAAGACCATCTAAGATGTAGATGAGTTTATTTCTTTATCACAACAGATTTGTGGATTAATGTAGCATTCCATCACTTGCTCACCAGTGGATCTTTCTGCAGTGAATGGGTGCCGTCAGAATAAGAGTCCAAACATGTGATAAAAACATCACTATAATACACAAGTTAAAAATATCTTCATTTATACTTTTTCTTACAAACACTTAACTTTTGGCTTCACACGATGGTAACTGATGGATTGGAGCTGTGTAGATTACTTGTGGATTATTGTGATTTTTGTTGGGACTCTCATTCCGACGGCATCCATTCACTGCAGAGGATCCATTGGTGAGCAATGCAAAATTTCTCAAAGTCTGTCGGAAAATTGAACTCAAATGCATCTTAAATTTCTTTAAAAGGAAACCTAATTTATAATGATAGTAAAAGAAGATAAAATTAAAACAAAGTGATAGTAAAAGTCAACATAATATGTATGTACACAATATATAGAATGCTTTAAAAAATTATGTTCTAATTACATGCCTTTCATTTTTTCTTTAATGACAGGAGGTTTTATAAAGACATGAATGCCAGCGGCCTGGAGAAAAAATCTAACTTCGATCTTCTGGAGTAAGTAGTTTGTATCGTGCTTTAGATATATTTACTCAAGAATATACACAAGGCATCATCAATGGCATTTCTGCTCCTTTCAGGAAAGAAGTTGGTCTGGATTTGTTCTTTCCTCAAGAATTAATCGACAGTATGAAGGTGAAAACATTTTCTTGACCTCTTTGAGAATAAAGCGGCATAGCAATCCAATACACACTGACAGCTTTTGCAATTTATGATAACTAACGATGAAATATTGTTCATATGTGTCTGGTATGAAACAGCCAAAGCATCTGCGGAAACTGATCCAGCAAACCTTCCAGCAGTATGCGTTTCTGAAGGAGGAGCAGTGCATCATCAAGTTCTTTGAGACATTATCTATCTTTTCCAGTTTTGATGAAGAGGTTTTTTCTTGTGAGCTGGTGGTAAGATCTCATCAACTTGTTTTTAAGTTACAGCCATGTTAAAGCAATAGTTGAACCAACTATTACAATTTTGCTGAAAATGTACTCACTTGCTCACCAGTGGATCCTTTGCAGTGAATGGGTGCCGTCAGAATGAGAGTCCAAGCAGCTGATAAAAACATCACAATAATCCACACCACTCCAGAACATCAGTTAACATTTGATAAAATGAAAAGCTGCATGTTTGCAAGAAACAAATCCATAAATGCTTTTTTCAGCAAAAAAGTAATCTCCTCTGAATCAGGAGAGAAATCTGCACAGATCAATCACCATTTACAAATCAAAACAGTTTATATGTGGGTAGATTCTTTGGTTCAAGGAGCTTTCCCAATCCCGCCCCTCTCTCTCTCCCACTTGGCTTCCTGTCTCTATAATGTCCTATAATAAAAAATAGATTTGTTCCTTAAACATGCAGGTTTTTGCTTTATAAGATGTAAACTGATGTACTGGGATCGTGTGGATTATAGTGATGTTTTTAGCACCCATTCAGCAAATGTAATTTTGGGTGAACTCTTCCTTCAGTGATGTGTGTCCTTTACTCTGTGAAGAAGTGTGAGGACTAGTTGTGGTTGGACAGTGTCCCAAAATGTCTTTAGGCACTTTGGGCATGTATACAATCATGTGAAAGTCACTGCATTAAAAGAGAGTTTTGAAGCAACTGTCATTAGCAATTCAATCCAGCAAAAAACTTTTCCAGTGACTATGAAGTCCAATTTCAGTACTTTTCATCTTCATTTTCAGTTCTTTAAATGTTTATTTTCCATTATACCATATAAAACCCAACAAACGTCTTCTGCAAAGTGTTTTACTGGAAATTCCTTCCTGTGTTATCTTTCTGCAGCACTGATAGCATGTTGCTGTGCTATTTTGTTATCTAACGTGTGACATTGATATGAATGTGGTTTAAGTGTGTTCTACAGATGTTTATCAAGTAGCAGTTGTTGTGTAAAAGCTGCAGTTGTTGCTCAGTGTAACAGTATATTCTCCTGTAGCAAGGATGGAGCGTCTCTGTGGATCTGGTCATCGGGCCCAAAGGCATTCGGCAGCGTACAGACAAAAGCTCTGTGGTAAGAAGATCCCCTCACACAAGTGCACCGCTTGATCTATTCTCTAAAATGCAGCACTCAATAACCACTTCTGTTTGTCAATTAACCACAATGGAAAAATGTTGTATCCGCCAATAGTTGTAGGTGAGAAATCATGCAGCGGTTTTATTTTAGTATCACTGGCATACTAATACTATTGAGATACATTATAGTACATTATAGTTTTTATTAATATTAAGAATTAAAGGGGTCTTGTGATGCGTTTTTAAAGATCATTATTTTGTGTATTTGCCTCCAGGGTGTTTGTAACTTGCGTTTGCAAGATCTTTGCACTCACATCCAAGGGTGTGTGTGTGTGTGTATGTGTATATATATATATATATATATATATATATATATATATATATATATATATATATATATATATATATATATATATATATATATATATATATATATATATATATATATTATACACAGTGAGAGTACACACACATTTATTATGTAAATACAAACTTTTATTTTGGATGTGATTAATCACGATTATAATTGACTCAGCCCTAGACTCAGAATATAGCTGTCATATATAATAAATATAATGCAATAATTTAGTTTAGGCTATGCATAGTGCCTAGACCTGCCAAATGATTAATGTTAGAAGAAAACAAAACAATACTTTAACTCTGTATCACGACATTTACCAAACTTCCTTTCACCATTGGCGTGTGTATCGGTGTTGCCGACTTCTTTCAATGGAAAGTAGCTACAGCCGCCTGAAAAGTTGTTAAATGTCACTAGATGACGTCATACGCTAATTAGCATATTCAGAATGTAAGTGCGTCGCATTGTCTTGCCTCCCTGTGCTCACGTACTGCATTTTAATGCAGCCAAATTCTCAATAAAACTGTTTTTATGGTCCCATTTTTATATTAGGTGGCCTTAACTACTATGTACTTACATAAAAAAATAAGTACAATGTACTTAATGTGTTCACATTGTATTGTAAAACACTTTTGCTGCTATTGAGGTGGGATAGGGGTAAGGTTAGGGAGAGGGTTGGAGGTATGGGTAAGTTTAAGGGTGGGTTAAGGTGTAAAGTATGGGTCAACAGTGTAATTATAAATGTAATTACAGAAATTAAATACAGTTGTGATTGCATGTCGTCTTTTTTTAAATATAAGTACAATGTAAAAACATGTATGTACACAATAAGTTCATTGCACTAAATTATTAATTAAAATGTAAGTACATAGTAGTTAAGGCCACTTAATATAAAGTGGGTCTGTTTTTATTGCTATATTTGAATGTTTCTGGTGTCAGACGACGGAATGAATATTATAATGACTGAAACGCGGTCTTTTTTTTTAGCTGAAAGTGCTGCTCCTCTCTGCGCTCGCTGAACAGTACCTCCAGTTATTTGCAGTGCTCTTAAAGCTGTCAGTTCACACCAATGCAACGTGACGATGCGGTGCATCATCTTAAATAGCACAATGACTCTTTGTACTTCTGTCCAGTTTCCGACTTTTCGGCTATTTTTTGTACCTGGATATATATCATTTGTTGCATCTAAATATGAATGAGGATACGGTTATTGATAAATCGAATTGTTGTTGACTGTTGTTCTTATCATTTAGGGGGGGGCTTAGGAACATTTTGGGGTGGCTCCAGCCCCCCTAAAATAGGCCTAACGATGTCCCTGACTGAAACCACGACTTCTTTCTTTACCTGAACATTTTGGTGGCATTACACAAGTATTTCCACACAGTGATGTAGATATATGTGGGGGCTTGTTTGAATGTGCCGTTTTAGGGGGGCGTGAAAGAGTCTTAACTTTCATAAAGAATATTTATTTGGATTTGAGACTTTAGTCTTTGCAACTTTACAGATCTTCTTTATGCACCAAGATCTTGTAACACTCCAAAGAGAAAGGAAAATTTAAATTGCATTGTATGACCCCTTTAATATTTATTCTTATATATTCTGTTTTCATTTTAATTTGAATCTTATTGTTAGTTTTGATTTCTTTTTTCAGTGTTTTTAATATGTCTGTATAGTGTTTTTTAAATTTTATTCCAGGTTTAGTGTTGGTTATTTTAATACATGAAGCTACAGTAAACTAAGAATGTTTTGTATGAAAATACAAGAAATATCTTCAAGAAAATATCTTTCCACATCAAAATGTCACATTTAAAATGTAATTGCCTCTTTTTTTATTTAATTGTGAGATTTACTAGTTATTTATGAGTAAAAAATGTTTTCAACAGCCAGTTTTGTCAGTGTAGCTGAAACCAGTTATATTTGTATGTGTGTGTATATATATACTTAAATATAATAACCCTATTATATGCTCATGTATAGTAACATGTTTTTTTTTTTGTCTTGCTATGTCCTCTTCAGCCAGTCTGTCTAGCCACATTTGCACAAATTCGAAGTATTAAATGCACGCCTGAGAATGACGGAAAGACGCTGCTACATATAGATATAGAAGGAGCTAAACAGGTAAATGGATCCACACATCTTCTTGAAATTAACCCTTTCAGTTTAAAATATTGTACCTGAGCCCACAGGGTGAGTTTTTTTAGGCGACCATTATTTTAGAATGTATCCACCTTTTTCCTGACGTAAAAATTGGGGCGCACCATTTGTCAATTCTATGGGTCTAGCTTCCGGTCTCATTTGCGTCCAGCTATTGTTAGCTGTACAAAACAGTTTGTTTTGCTGCTTAATATTGACAATTGTTGTGTCCTATCATATTATTTTAATCTGTTATCTTAATTAAGAACTCACTGGTTTGTACTGCAAACAGTGTTACAGTTTACTGCACATTGTTATTCTCCTCGTTATTTACCTATACCAGCTAATGAACTGGAAGTCTCACCCATAGGCTTACTTCCGTGTTGAGGAAAAAAGTGGATAGCCTTATTGTTTCCATGTTGAGGCGTCATGCTTGTCATGTGACCCAACACAGCCACAATAGCTCTGTATGACACATGGATTGCTTTTATTTAGTTTTTCAGTTTTTTAAATTAATTTTTTATAAACATACTCACTTTTTTATGAATTATCTGTGCAAGTAAATGTATTTGGTCTGCTAAATACTTAATTATGACAGTGTTAGTTGATCCATACCGGGTGTTGGGCACCGCCATGTTAAGTTTTGGCTGAATCCGTGCTGTGGGATTTACAACACGTAAATTCATCCTCTCCTCCCAAAAGACATTAAAGTAAGTCTCCAAGACGTGGTGCGCCCCCTACTTGGCCTGAGTAAATCCCTCTACAGCAGCAGCTCTTATCACCATTAATGGCACTGATGATGCAGCAAGTGTTGGTGCTGTATACAATGGCGGTTCTCCAGGTGTTTCTAGTCAAGCTTCTCTGCAGCATGGACGAGTCTGGCCAAGAACACCAGAAGGCTTTCTAATAGCTGCGCACAGCAACAGTTCTAGTTTTGGTGGTGCTGGTGTGCCACCTATGGTTGAATCTCATTGAGATCAGGGACCCTGAGAAAATACCCTTTACCGGTCTCACTGAAGAGTCTGTTCGACCCCGCTGTGGACGGGTTTGCAGAGAGGTTTTCGAAAACTCAGAATACATCGCAGGCCCCAATGCAAATCTGAGCCTGTTCTGCAACAGCATTCCCATATGGCGAAATGCTTCCCTTTTCCCTCCTGGTCAGCCCCGGCGCAACGCCTGCATTTTGACATTTTGGCAGTTTCCTTAGCCCTGAAAACCTTCCTTTCAGCCTTGAAAGGGCACCACATCTTGGTCAGGGCAGAGGTTGACCTCTTGTTGAAGACAACTCTCACTGCCCAGCATACTTCTCGATACGGCGAGATGCTCAGATCCCCTGATTGCCCGGTGCTCACCTATACACATTTCCCCTGATCGCCCTGATTCCTTCTCTCACAGGCAAAAGGCATGATTTGGTATCCCCGGCTGGATCTGTGGAGCCTTCATGTATGCTCCCAGTGAGATTAAGCAATACCTTTTTGGAGGCGAGAGCGCTGTCTACAAAACAGCTTTACAGCCAAAAATGGTCAGTCTTCCTTAAATGGTTGTTCTGCAGTTTGGACCTGATATCATGTGATGTGTCCTACGTGCTAACCTTTTTGCAAGAGCAGCTGGATAAGGGGCGCACCCCCTCCACACCCAAAGTAAATGTGCCAGCTATCGCAGTGAACCATTCTCTCAATGCTGGACATTCAATCGGCATGACCTGAATGACCTGATTGTTAAGGTCCTGAAAGGTACAGCGAGGCATAATACTCTTCGCCCTCAGATTGTGCCATCTTGGGACTTTTCTATAGTCACTCAGCTCGGCCAGTTTGAAGCCCTTATCGTTTAAAAGGGCCCTCCCCCTTTCCTTGGCATCGTTTAAGCAAATGGGGACTTGCAAGCATTGTAGATCAGCCTTGCCTCGTGTCTTGTGTTTGGGCATGACATGGAAAAGACATGTTACTTTCCTAAGTTCCATTCAGAGCTCAGGTGATCTCCCGTTTGGTGCTCCCCGTTACGGATGGTGAGCAGGGTCCAAACATGCTCTGCCCAGTGAGGCTTCAAAGATTTTACCCGGAGCGCTCTAGTCTGTTTAGGCAGTCTGAGCAGTTGTTCGTTTGCTTCGGTGGCCACCATAAAGGACTACCAGCAACAAAGCAGACACTTTCTTTGTGGATTGTTGATGTGATAGCCCTTGCTTATGCATCATAAGGTTTGCAATGCCCTATGGGTGTGAGGGCCCATTCCACAAGAGGGATGGCCTCCTCCTGGGCGTGGTCCAGCAGATTATCGATTGGTGAGATCTGTGCAGACACCAGCTGGTCGTCGCCATCCATATTTGCCAGACTTTATAACTTAGACATGCCTGGTTTGCAGGCGCATGTTCTGTCTGTTTGATGTCCCACTCTTCTCCTTGGGAAAAGGGATTATATTAGAGCTCTCAGCTACCAGCTTGGTAGTGCTCCGAGACTGGGCTCGCAGAGCTGTAGATCCTGTATCTGCTCATCTATCTGCAATTGGATGTGTTACCCATACACACAACGTGAAGTTAAAGCGATAGTTCACCCAAAAAGGAAAATTATGTCATTTATGAGATTACAGTTTATTATCTAGATATTTTTAGATTTAGTCCGAGAGCTCTCAGTCCCTCCATTGAAACTGTGTGTATGGTATACTGTCCATGTCCAGAAAGGTAATAAAAACATCTTCAAAGTAGTCCATGTGACATCAGAGGGTCAGTTAGAATTTGTTGAAGCATCGAAAATACATTGTGGTCCAAAAATAACAAAAACTATGACTTTATTCAGTATTGTCTTCTCTTCCGGATCTGTTGTGAGCACGTTCACTGCAGTGTATTGATATCCGGTTTGTGAACGAATCACTCGATGTAACCGGATCTTCTTGAACCAGTTCAAGACGAGTCAATCGTTTGTTCGTTATCTGGCTCGGCTCGGTGTTCATCTTCAGGTCTCTCTTCACAGCAGTTCAGTCAGTGTACTGTTTGAGTAAAGGAATTACTCCGGGATATTGGTTTGTTTGAACTCAGAGGGAGTGTCAGCCACATTAAAAAAGTTAACAGCTTAAATCATTTGTGGATTAATGCTTATTAGAGACGCAAACCATTTCAAACGATTCAGTTCGATTTGGTGAACTGGTTCAAGAAGATTCGTTTACATCGAGCGATTCGTTCACAAACTGAATATCACTACACTGCAGTGAACTCTCTCACAACAGACACGAAAGAGAAGAGACAACGCTGAATAAAGTTGTCGGTTTTTGTTATTTTTGGACGAAAATGTCCAGTGTTGTGTCAATTGCCATGCTGTAAGTTGTAAGTGATGACTGCCGCTTCAGTCGAATGATCTGATGAATGGTGCTGCGAGTCTGCTTATATACAGGTTGGCTCCACCCTTTCTGGTGGGCTAAAGCGCCATTGGTTTGTGCAGCTACACAAATGTGAACAAATCAGGTTTCAGTACAGAGTAAAATAGGAGTTTTCCCCATACACAACACTTGAGATTATGTTAGTAACCAGAGAGATTTGAATTCAGCAGTTGATGACGTGACTCACTGAATGTTCAAATCACACACACATCACAAGGTTAATGCTTGATTAATTAACGTCAGTTTAGTTTACCTTTTCTCATGAAGATTATAATTATGCATGTTAAAAAGATTTGATCTTCCTGTTGTCATTTTCAGCCTTTGTCCATCAGCATAGCCTCTCTGGCCATCGCAGAGAACATGGCAGATTTAATTGATGGTTACTGTCGTTTGGAGCACGGAAAAGAGACAACTTTAATAGTACGGGCCAAAGGTGTGTGGATTTTATTATTTTGTATTACTAGGACATGAAACCAACATCATCATGTATCTTAAATTCCACTAATCCAATTAATTATCCACTAATGAAACCAGTTCAAGTACTTCCTCTGTCTAAACAGTTTTTGATTTTGCCTAATCAGTGCTTGACCATAACTAGTGTAGAAACACAGTGTTCGCCACCATACTAATAACAAACAACTGCTTATGTTTACCAGACAGAGAATCTAGAATCTCTCTACCTTCTTTACCCAGCAGGTGAGCACTGATGTTTCTATATATACATGCATATATATATATATATATATATATATATATATATATATATATATATATATATATATATATATACAATTTAAAGTTGCAATCTTCTAATTTACTGTGTTTAAGGTGTAATTTATTCCTGTGATCATAGCTGAAATTTCAACACCATAACTCCAGTGTTAAGTGTCACATGATCCTTCAGAAATCATCCTAATATGCTTATTGACCTTGTCTGATCTTATATTGTTAAACAGTATGGAAAACACCAGATCTGACAAGGAAAGCAAAAGTACGTAAATCATAATATATATTGCAAAAATACTGCCTTTAATATATATATATTTTTTTTCTCTTTTTGAAAAGATAGGTTCATCCTAAATGTTATTTCACTATGTTTTTCCCCCCACAGATTCAGATATTTATGCAGAAATACCAGAAGATACACCAGTTTCAAGTAAGAACCAAATAATATTTTAAGAGACAGATTAATTGGTCATTTTTATCTCAAACACTTGTTTTCCAGCATCTAGATTCAGAATCTCACGAAACGACATTGTCCTCGGCCGGATACTGGGTGAAGGTTTCTTTGGCGAGGTGCATGATGGGATCTATAAAAGCAAGGTTAGTGCTTCAATCACACACCTACAGGCCCAAATATTAACAAAAACAGATCACAAGGATTTAGTAGAAATCACTAGAAACGTATTCAAGCTGATGAATCTTGTGTCTTCTTCCAGACAGGAGAGCGAGTGAATGTGGCTGTAAAGACATGCAAGGACTGCTCCGCTGATGTGAAGGAGAAGTTCATGAGTGAAGCTAGTAAGATGATTCATCTTCCCCCCGTAGATTCAGATAGATACCTGAATAGAATGATCAAAATCACTGTTTTCATGCAGTGATCATGAAGAAACTGGACCATCCACACATTGTGAGACTTGTAGGAATTATCGAGGAAGATCCCGTGTGGATTGTCATGGAGCTTTACCAGTATGGAGAGGTGAGATTCTTTCATTTGTTTGTTCAAATCCAAGAAAATTGGTAGCAAGGAAATTCAGATAAAACTACTCAAGAATTAAGTTTTTTTAATGTCTATTAAATGACTCATCCTCAGGCAATCCCAGATGTATCTGAGTTTGTTTCTTAATCAGATTTGGAGAAATGTAGCATTGCATCTCTTGCTCACCAATGGATCCTCTGCAGTGAATGGGTGCCGTCAGAATGGACTACAATGTTTTAGATTACACCGCTTGTCGATTATTGTGGTGTTTTTATCAGCTGTTTGAACTCTCATTCTGACGGCACCCATTCACTGCAGAGCATCCATTGGTGACCAAGTGATGCAATGCTACATTTCTTCAAATCTGATTAAGAAACAAACTCATCTACATCTTGGATAGGTGAGTACATTATTAGCTAATTATTATTTTTAGATGAACCTCTTCCTTCAACAATCACTACGTATGTCTATGTCACAATAAGGGGTAAATCCGACTCATATTAGTACATTATGCAGGATTGTTAATCAGACTTTATTGTGGTTATTATCCTGGTTTCTCTGTTTTTCTTCAGCTAGGAAATTACCTCATGGAGAACAAGCACAAATTAACCTCTGTCATACTGATCCTGTTCAGTCTTCAGATCAGTAAAGCTCTTGCTTACCTAGAGGGCATTAACATGGTACACAGGTACATCAATTCACCTTCTGACCAACAGTTTATGCGATAACTAATCATTACCCATTTAGTTTGAAATTTTAAGGATTTGGTCTGGTTTGGTTATACAGTATCTCTAAAAGTATGAAGAAATAGAAAGGCTGCTCAAAAACAGCTCTTCCTCTTGACTTTTCACTTACATTGTCTCAGCTTCAGAAGAGTGTCAGACACGAGTAAAAATGTAGCAAATAGCAGAAGGTAAAAAATCAAGGTCATAGGTATAGGGAAAATTATATGGGGCACTTTATATGGGGCATCTGCACAACCGCTTATGTTGCATTGTATTTCTAGTGTTTCTATTCCTATAAAGAAATAAAATAATAAATAATAAAAAAACTAATCATCTTATTGAACCCAAAATATACACACACATTCTGTATATTAAATTTAGGACACAGAATTATAAATTGCGTTTGCATTTGCTTGTTGGCGTCTTCACTTCTCCTTTTTGATAATCATCTGTATCTCATGCCTGTGGTTGAACAGGAAACTATTTTAGTGGTGCATAATCAAGTTATTCAGTTCAGTGTTTTTCTATCAGGGACATCGCTGTGAGAAACGTTCTGGTTGCCAAAGCAGACTGTGTGAAGCTGGGAGACTTCGGCTTGTCCCGATACATAGAAGAGGAGGAGTATTACAAAGGCATGACTAAGGCTGACTAGTCTGTTTAAACGTATCATACAGTTGTCGGCTAATATGTCACTCTGTTTTCTTATGTCTAATGCGGTCACATGACACTGTTTGTTTTCTCTCTGAAGCCTCTGTGTGTCGATTACCTATCAAATGGATGGCGCCGGAGTCCATCAACTTCAGACGCTTTACCTCGGCAAGTGATGTCTGGATGTTTGGTTAGTGAGTTTGAAAGCGTGACGAGAGATCAATGCATTTAAACATGTGTCATTTCTGCAAAGTGCAATGCAGTCTTTTCAAAGCTCAGTCACTGTTCTGACCACATTGGACAACAGATCAACTCATGATCGATTGAGTCTGGTTGATTCAAAGCCGGTTCCTGTGAAGAGCCACATCTTTCACAATGCCATGAGACTTTTTTGCAATTAATTTCTTAAGAAGTTTATGGTTCCTGATTCTTGGTGGTTTCCTGTGCTTCTCCTTTCAGCTGTGTGCATGTGGGAGATCATGAGTGGAGGTCAGCAGCCGTTCTTCTGGCTGGAGAACAAGGATGTGATAAACCAGCTGGAGCAGGGGGTCCGTCTGCCCAAACCTGAGCAGTGCCCGCCGACCCTCTACTCCCTCATGACCCGCTGCTGGGCCTACAGCCCCGGCGAGAGACCCAGCTTCGCAGAGCTCGTGTGCAAGCTGAGGTACATCACTGCTGCCCTAGTCATCAAACATGTAAAGGGTTGTCAGTTTGAACCATTAAACGAGTCATAAGTATGCATTTCAGAGCTCAAAGCAGAGCACTAACCGTAAAGCAAAACAGAGCTTTTATTAAAAAAACAGCTGTTAAAACAGCTTATTGGGATTTTCTGCAAATTACTTAGAGTACACATCAACAGTACACATCAACTCATCAGAAACTTACCATTAAAAACTAGTGCAGTCAAGCAATTAATTGCAATTAATTGCAATTAAAATGTTATATTGGATATACATATGTTTAAAGCTGCAGTACACTGTTAAAAAATTACTGTAAATTTTACAGTAAAATACTGGCAGCAGGGTTGCCAGCCAGTTACTTTAAATTTTACAGTAGTCGTACTGTAATTTAATTTACAGATTTGTACTGTATTCTCAATTACAGTAAAATTCTGTAAATTAAATTACAGTAACTGGCTGGCAACCCTGCTGCCAGTATTTTACTGTAAAATTTACAGTAAGTTTTTTATATTTTGTATACTGCATTTTTAATACATTGTATATGGCATTTAACAATTAATTAAATAGCAAATGCACACATTCAAGTAGTTTACTGTGCATAGCAATTCTTTGAAAAAAGCACATGTGTATTTGCTATATTTAAAGTATGTAAAATGATAGCATACAATATATTTTCCCTATTGCTGACTTAACTTTAACTGCATAAAGTGTTATATAATGCATAACTTAATTCACCAAAAAAAAAAATTACATTTTTAAAATCTAAAAAAAACAGGTCAAAATGTTATATATCACTTTCAAATTTACATGAAAAAATGACATAAAAAGTATATTATTTTTAACTCATTTTTATTTATTTTTTGGGTGAACTAATCCTTTAAAAACCACAAAGACATTTTCAGATAGCTTTCATCATTAAAGAATAGACCAATATGGCCAAACAAGTCATACAAAAAAAAGTGCTGCATGACTCACCGGAAGGAGCCGCGGAAGTCATACAAACTTTCCATCAAACAGATAAAAATCAACCAAATAACAATTATGCTCCAGATGAAGTTCCATCCCAGGATTCAAAGTGTGACTAGAAATATTGAAAAGAGCAAAGAGGACAATACATTAGTTATATTACAAAACATAATAATACTTTCAGAAACAAATAGGGGGAGGACAGATACAGTTAGTGACAGATACAGGGATGAGAGGTACAGTCAGAGAGAGACAGAGGGATGAGAGGTACAGTCAAAGGCAGATAGAGGACAATAAAAGGAAGACGCAATCTTGGTGTGTGTGTATCCTTACATTTCAGAAATTCCATTGGAATTTGCACAGAAGAGTAGCAACATGTGGGTTGACTGCCACACATTTTCTTCTGTATCACTTGTCCTGTTTTTATTTCGATGGCACTTTTCCCTTGGTTTTGGATCCTCTCTCTGGATGTATGCCCACAAAGCACCTAAAGGGTCATGAAAGAGACAATATGTAATTAAGATCAGTTTTAGGACCTCCAAGAAAGTAGGAGATGTCCACTAATAAAAAAAAAAAACATATTTAACTCAATAGCTTGCTGGTGTTAAATAGGGAGTCAAATACACATTGTTTTAAAGGCCTCAACAGAAATAACACTTATAACATAACATTATTAAAAGGAATGTTCTGATATAACTTATCTATAAAATGCTGGTTCTGAAGTTGTTAGAATTCAACCATTACCTTTGAATGAACTCCACGGTACACACTGCTTCCTCCTGGTACTCAAGATTAAACAAGTAATAAGCAGCAAACAGAGTGGCAAGGCCGGACAGGAAACTGGGCTGAGTGCCCTTACACACCACCTTGCATTCAATACTCAGCATCCAGTGCCCACTTGTCAAAGCATCTCCTAAAACAATCAATATTAATAGTAATTAATACCTATACCATTTTATTTATTATTATAATTTTTTTGTATTTCAGATTTTTACATTTACATTATATCCTATATTTAGTAGGGGTGGGATAAAAATTTGATTCTTAAATGTATCGCGATGCATAAGCAGACGATTCTTAATTGATTCACAAATGTCAAAAATCAATTTTCTAAACGTTTATTAATGTAATGTTGACGGAAAGTAAAAGGCGGATCTCTGAAACGCGGAAGTGCATGCCCAGACAGTCTGTGACATGCACATATTTCTTTTACTGTCTATGGTGTGTATCCACTGGCGCAGAGCAAGCGTTTTGAGACCTTTAACGTTACTTGAGTGTTTTCAGTCCATTTAATGGAAGTTGAGCTTCCATAGTTGCATATGTTTTGTGGTGGATCGATTATGCAGCAAAATGCCTCCTAATGTGAAACAGACTGCAAGAACTTTGTTTTTTTCTTCCTGATCCTTCTGGTTGTTCGTTCATTTGAAATGACTCGAAAAAAGATTCGTTCATTTTGCTGAACGAGACTCAAAAGTCCAATTCGGTAAAATTATCCAAACTTCCCATCACTACAACTGATTATAAGATTCAAGTCATAGACGCGATAAAACAACTCGTTTGTTTATTGGTCAGTGTCGCGCATGATCAGTTCATTTGTTCAAGTGTCACCGCACTGATAAGGTGCCTTTGTGCACCGTGTGCCAAAATACACACAAGATTTGCCTGCCGACATAAATATAGACACATATCTATAAATAGCATATTTAATCATTTCAAGGAAAAAGTATTTGGTCGCCCTAAGGTAATAAATTAGGCTAACTATACACGAACTTCGAAACACGAAGTTACCGTAAATATAAACTATAAGCACTGAAACATGTCATTCGTAACGAAGGATTCCAGAGATTTTCTGCCCATGACCGCTATAGCGCCGGGGGATGTGTGAAATCCTACCTTGACAGCGCTACTGAAACCCCGCGCAATTCTGCCTCGCGCTCCGCGGACGGATAATGCTTGAATCTGGGGTTACCAATATAATCCGCGAATGTAGATGCATTCATATACTATAAACTACCAAACAAGAAATATAAAAAACTGAATTCACTTATCACAGTTGTGAATCACTCCTCTTGACTTTAAAGTTAATCTCCTCAACCGTTGAAGACCTAACGATGCGGCTCTGAAGATTTGAAATTTACAGCAAAATTCTGTAAATTTGAGTCAGACCTACACGTGACCCCAGAATGCATTGCAGTTTACAGCAATATGCTGTATTATTAAAAAACAGTCCGCGGCTGTGAAATAATGCTGTAATTTTTACAGCAATTCATTACAGTGTAGGTAACTTTTGTAAAAATATATTTTTTACATATTTGTTAAACCTGTTATTATGTCCTGACAGTAGAATATGAGACAGATAATCTGTGAATAAATCAAGCTCCTCTGGCTCCTCCCAGTGGTGCTATTGCCATTTGCAGAAAGCCATCCGCTCCCATTAAGAAACAACCAATCAGAGCTGCGGTCCGTAACTTTGTTTGTGTTCAAAATGTAGAAAAATGTATATAATAAGCGAGTACATCATGAATCCATTTTCCAAACCGTGTTTTTAGCTTGTCCTGAATCACTAGGGTGCACCTATAATAAGTGTTTATATTCGGACTATTTTAGATTGCTTCAGGGTACCGCGGCGGAGTAACCCAGTACCTTTGTGATTCTTCATAGACATAAACAGAGAGAAGTAGTTCCGGCTACAATGTTCTTCCGCAAGACGCAAGCAGTTCTGTTTATTAACCGCTAGAGCGTCAAAAGTTACCTACGGCAGCTTTAATATATAAACATAACATATTTAGTTATATAATTAGCTTTAAAACTTTAAAATGTAAAATGTAAACAATAATCCAACATTAAAAAAAAAATAAAGTAATTGATTTAATAAATAAATTAAAAAATAATGTAAATTAATAATATAAAAGTATTTAACATAAAATAAAAATGTAAATTTAATAAAAAAATAAATATAAAATATATAAAAAATAAATATTATTAATAATAATAAATAACAATGCAAACTTACTAACAATGTAATTGGATTTTGAGAGAAAGGTGAATATGAAAAATAAAATCAAAATGTAATAAAAATAATATAAAAATATGAAAATATAAAAAATTATAAAATAAATATTTAAAACAATAAATGATGTAAATACTGCTAAAATATTTGTAAATAAAATAAGCATCATAATAATAATAATAATAATAATAATAATAATAATAATAATAAATACACACTGGCTAACACTGTATGTGGACATTGTTGGGAAAGATTAGTATTTAAAAAAGGTAAATCATAAAAATAACAATTGTTTTAAATATATAATAAAACTAAATATAAATATAAAATATTTTTTTAAAGAATACAAAAAACATAAAAGACAACAATAAAAACAATACAAACTGTAACATGAAATTTTTCTATTTGCTTCCCACAGTGATGTTCATAATATGGAGAAAGAAGTGGAGATGGAGGAGCTGCGAACCAGAACTCGCTCCAGAAGTATAACCCCGTTTACTGATGCTCCACCGAAGGTGACTTGTCTTTTTTCTCACACTGTTATTCTCATACTATGAATGATACTCACTCCTTTTCTGTTCATCTTCATTCTTGTTTTGTGAAAAGCCATCAAGAGTGAAACCATCTGGTTTTAGTACGCTCAATCCACGTCTACATCTCCAGGTGATTTTTCCTCCTATTCATTCTGTAGTTGTTTTAATTGCACAAAACGCAGCTTCTTTGTAGTGATAAGTAGAACTTTTTTTATCAAATTTCCCAAGTTGATATTTAAAAAAAATTATTATGTATCCTAAACAATTAAAGTAGTATGTTTTACTCAGTGGGTGATGCATTTAAATTGGTAGACCGTAACTATAAACTAGACAGCAGCTTTATGTTGGTCACGTCTATCTAGGTCAAGTCACACCATTTCCAGCAGCTGTGGTTTCTGCCTGCTTTTCTGCATTTGCGCTTAAAACCGCCATGTTATGCATGTCACTGTGTGAATATGTTTTAACATGTGGTTTAGCTGTGTTTGTCTGTGTGTTCTTGCTTGCACGCCCAACTTTCCAGCTGCCCGAGTCTCTGTGCTTTAGTTCGCCAGCTCTTGCCCTGTGCTCGTGTCCGGCTGCACGCTGACCCAGCCGCCGTCCCCTCACCGTGGTGGTATGGTAAGAGCGCCACCTGCCTACAGTACTGCAAACACGCTCCTGTGTGTTTAAAGGAGTGGTTCACCCAAAAATGTACATTTGCTGACAGTATACTCACCCTTACGGCATCCGAGATGACCAGGTTTGGAGGAACGAGGCATTACATCACTTGCTCACCAGTTGATCATTTGCAGTAAATGGGTGCCGTCAGAATGAGAGTCCAAACACATGATAAAAACATCACTATAATCCACAAGTTATCCACACCACTGCAGTCCATCAGTTAACATCTGGTGAAGTGAAAAGGTGCATGTTTGTAAGAAACAAATGCATTATTAAGGCGTTTTATCTTTAAACCGTCACTTTTGGCTAAAATATCTATAATAATCCATGCTTCCTCTAGTAAAAAGTCCATCTCCCATTGTCCTCTCATGTCAAAATCCTCTCACTTATTTGTTTAGATTTGTTTACATTTTGCATTTAAACAGTGAACAGATTTCTCTCCTGATTCAGATGAGACAATATTATGGATATTATGGATAGAAGAGTCATATTCAGCCCGGAAACACCAGTTAAAGTTAAAAACATCTAAATGATGGATTTGTTTCTTACAAACACAACTGTTAACTGATGAACTGGAGCGGAGTATTGTGATGTTTTTATCAGCTGCTTGGACTCTCATTCTGACGGCACCCATTCACTGCATTGGTGAGCAAGTGATGGAATGCCTCCAAATCTGTTCTGGTGAAGAAACAAAATCATCCTAATCTTGGTTGGGTAAAGGAGAGTAAATTTTCAGCAAACGAACAACTTGAAATAAGTCTTTAAAATGCCAAAAATGAAACATGCATTGTACTCACAGACTAAACACTGTCGAAAAACACCTAATGAGTTTTATTTCCTGTGTTGATGTATTTCTTGTTGAAACAAGAAGTTCGGGTGGGTGCACATTGAAGGGTTCGTGTTTTTTCTTTTAAGTAGCCAAGAGCCATTCGTTTACATCACAGTCTGTCAAAACCACCAGCAACTGCTTGTGGACAGACGAAAAAAGACTTTCGCAATGAATGAATTTCAGCCACTTCCTTTGCAGACTATTCATGGCTGAGAAAGGAAATCGTGAATTATGAATTATGAATGTTACCATAACATAAGACGCACCGATGAACCTTGATTTGCTACCTGCAGTGATTCAGAGAGAGGGGCATTCTGATTTACTACATTAGCTTTTATATCAATGCATTTTGCAAAGATTTCTTATCAAATTGCATTCAAGGTACAACAGTTTACTAGTGGTTGATCTACAGGTCAGGGGCCGTTCACATATCGCATCTTTTGCACATTCAGGTTCGTTATTTCAAATGAAGACTCTCTAATTTTGTCCAGGTGTGGTCACACCGCATCGAGATAAAAGTATTTCAACGTTTCAGAATGCCGCAGGCGCACCGCAGGTCATGTGACAAGAACCGACCAATCAGCTTCAGGCCTAATGATGCTCGAAAACTCATGAAACTTCACACGCAACAGAAGTGGCAAAAATGATATGGGTCTCAGAAGTGGTTGTGGCAAAATAGCTTCAAAAAAGTGCCACCTATAAAGTGCCCCTCGAGCTGTTTTATATACATGCATGAAAATCAGTAGACTCGTGTAACACACCAATACCTACAAAAAAGTCTGCCAGTACAAAGTCCATTTTGTGCCAATTTTGCCATTTTCAGGCGTTGTGTTAAATGAACTTCCCGAGAGATTTAAAGTTCAACACCAAATTTGTTCATTTCCTTTCGTTGAAGTCCTCCTAGAGATTTAAAGCTGCAGTCAGTAACTTTTGACGCTCTAGCGGTTAATAAACAGAACTGCTTGCGTCTTGCGGAAGAACATTGTAGCCGGAACTACTTCTCTCTGTTTATGTCTATGAAGAATCACAAAGGTACTGGGTTACTCCGCCGCGGTATCCCCGAAGCAATCTAAAATAGTCCGAATATAAACACTTATTATAGGTGCACCCTAGTGATTCAGGACAAGCCAAAAACACGGTTTGGAAAATGGATTCATGATGTACTCGCTTATTATATACATTTTTCTACATTTTGAACACAAACAAAGTTACGGACCGCAGCTCTGATTGGTTGTTTCTTAATGGGAGCGGATTAATTTCTGCAAATGGCAATAGGACACTGGGAGGAGCCAGAGGAGCTTGATTTTTTCACAGATTATCTGTCTCATATTCTACTGTCAGGACATAATGACACAGTTTTAACAAATATGTAAAAAATATTTTTTTACAAAAGGTACCTACTGCAGCTTTAATGACATCATCATTAAATTTGGTCAGTCTACTCTTAAAGGCCTTTGCCGTGTTAAACTTCATATTTTTGATAAAAATCCTGGCCTGAAGAAAAATACACATCGCTATTCAGTTATAATTATAGAGCCACCAGCTGGTAGCTGGACGTTTGACATATTCCTCTTATATTGACCGCTTTAAAAGCATATTGTCCACTGTTCGATGTTTGCCTAAAGCCACCCCGGATGCAAGGGCCCTTTCAATGCTGCTTGCAGCTTTCATTTATTATACTTTTTTTTTGTAAGTTTTCATTTTAATTTAAGTTGAAGGTTTAGTAACTTTATGTTATTAAATATTTCTGTTTACTTTTATATTAATTGGAGTAATTTTGCTTTGTTTTTGATCTTTGGTGCATTGATCAGTGTTATTTCAGTTTATTTATTTACTATAGTCTTTATTAATATTTTGAATGAGCTTTTATTTTTATATTTCAATTTTTTAGTTGAATACTTTAGTTATGTGTGCTTTTTTATTAAATATGTATATGTAGCTTTAAATTTTTTTAAAGATTTAAATTAATTGTAATAATTTTATTTTTTAGTGTGTTGATCAGTGTAATTTTAATATTATTTAATTACTATAATAGTCTTTATTGATTTTTTTTTTTTTTTATTTTTACTATATTACATTTTATTTCAGTTAACTAATGTTTAATAAGTTTTAAGTTTTAATTAAAGATAACAACACTAACTTTTGGCCCAGTTTCTTTACTAAAATTGTCAGGTGTAAATGCATACATTTTAAGAGTACTTACTCTTAGCATATTTATGAACAAAAGCTGCCAAACACCTGCAGTACATATCAGCGTGTGTGTGTGTGTGTGTGTGTGTGTGTGTGTGTGTGTGTGTGTGTGTGTGTGTGTGTGTGTGTGTGTGTGTGTGTGTGAAGGAACAAGGTTTCCGGGAGCCCAGCAGTAAGGAGGACGCTCAGCGGCTGTGGGAGATGGAGAGGCAGTGCATGCAGGACACTTTAAGGAGACAGAAACAGGAAATGCTGGAGGACAACAAGTGGTTGGAGAAAGAAGAGAAGCTTCTGGTTAGTCATCAGTAGCATCTCTCGTTAAAACTGTGGCAATGTGCAATCCTCGCTGGGATCATTACAATGAGTTTAAGTTTAGAGTTACAATTAAAATGCATTTGCTCAGCTGACTGGAGCTTGAAGAGACTGTTATATAAAAATAGATTAAAGTTAACATAAAGTCCAAATTGATATTATTCACAGGCTGCTGATTATATTATGCCTAATTAATCAGTGCATGTTATTCAGAAGAAGACAATATTAGTCTTTCTAATCTTTGATCAAAAAGTAATGACTTGCTTCTCCACTGAAATGACTTTCCTTTTATTTTTCTTGTCCCTATGGATTTCTGTCTTATATTTTATCTTTTTCATCTTGACATTATGAAAGTAAAATGGGTTTCATCATTTCATGTTGACTTTATGTTTCTCTTTCAGGATCCATTTGCCAATGATGAAACAAAGGCTAAAGTGGTAAAATACTTCTATGTATTAAATATTTGTTTATTTAAATAGAAGACTCATTTTTATAATTTTGTACCATCTGTCTTCCACTGTTATGCACTATTATTATACAACATTAGCATCATTTTCCTCTTTTTTATTTTAGATGTCAGAAACTGAGAAAAGCCAAGGTCAGTTCATTTTAACACACACAGTTACCTGAAACTATAGAAACACAGATCCATGAACAGATATAACCCAAAATTACAATAGTTATCATTTAATCGCCTACGTCTATAAAACGCGAGTGCTGTTAATTTTTAGCATTGATTATTATTTTAGTATTATTTATGTACTGTTATAGATTTTATTTATCTTTTTATTTTTAATCTTTTACATTTTTGGGCTTTTAATTATTTTATGTGCTTTGGTCATTTGTTATTGTTTTTTTATATATATATTTATATGTATATAAAATCAATTTATTAATTATTTAATTTTTATAATTATTAAAAAATATATGTTTTCATTTATTTTTATTTATTCAGTTGTAGTTTTTTAAATTAAACTTTTTTTTTTATTTCAGTTACTCATCAAGACAACATTTTTCATTTTCATTTAAGTTTTTAAAGTTCGTTTTTCTTCCTAATTTTATTTAATTTCAATTTTACTTCAGTTACCGAAAATTGTAGTTTTAGTTAACAAAAACAACAGTGGCATTGATGCACCTATTCTTGAACTATTATTTTCTTATTTCAGTCAGTGACCATTGTTATCCTAATGATCACTTCATACCATCTTCTGCTGTCTTTTGACTGTGTTTTGCTGTGTTTCTCTCAGCTTCTTCCCAGACTCCTCCGGAGAAGCCCCCGCGGGTGTCCGCTCAGGTAATTGTGCTTTTAATGTGGTTAGGGACGGGCTGAAGGCCAGCAGACACTTCTGATCTCTTTTTGAAGCCGCTCAGTAAAGGTGTCAGCCGTCCTTTGGATGTTTCCAGACGAGCAGCAATCAAAGCGGAGCTCTGTGACTAAAACCTGATGAGCTTTGGGCTTGTGAGCTCACCTTGATAATGTCTCAGTAGATTCTCTCCCCTCCAATCTTCAGACTTCAGCCTCGGTGAAGCTGAAACGAAAGCGATCTCCTGTCTCCGAGTTACTGTGTGCAGTGACTAATAGTAGCTTTGGTCAGCAGCACTGAAGGAGAGTAAAAATGCCTTTGGGGAATAAATACAATTGAGAGACTAGATTGAGAGAGTTTTTATTTTTAAAAGAAGTTCAACATGGTTCAGGGTTATTTTATATATATATATATATATATATATATATATATATATATATATATATATATATATATATATATATAACTGAACTTATAAACAAACTAACTGAAATGAAAGTGAAATAAAAAAAATTATTCTTTTTTTTCCGTTCATTGCCAAAATTTCTCATTTTTATTTAAGTTTATGTTCTAAAAAAAATACAAATAAAACTGAAATAAATAACATTTTTTTTAAAATGTAATAGAAAGCCCATAGCAGTTATAAACTGTTTTAAAAATAATAATAAAAACAGCTTTTATTTCATGTCTGTAATAATTAAGCCTTTTTCATTAAAATGCTAAGAATACTTCTGAAAAAAATATTTGTACATTTACAGCCTGTAAAAAGTAAAAATATTGCACCAGTGTTGTTATCATTAATTAAAACTAAAACTTAAATATAAAAAATGTTAATTACAACACAGCTAATATATATATATATATATATATATATATATATATATATATATATATATATATATATATATATATATATATATATTAGATAAAAAAAATTATATTAAAAACTTGAACTTAAAAATGAAAATGAGAAATGATGTCTTGGCAACTAACTGAAGTAAGTCTAAATTGAAGTAATAAAATAACTGAATATTTAATAATGATAAAACAAAATGTCTAAATCATTAACTAAATGTAAAATTAAAATTTTAAAATATAAAAACTCTTTAAAAAATGTTAAAGTTTAAAGATATATGTATGAAATGTATATATGAAAATATAATAAATCTGTTTCAAACCTTGCACAATCAGTTTAAGAAAATGCATTAATATTATCTTTTCTTTTCTTTTGAAGACAACAAAAAAATGAAAGCATAGAAATAAAAGCTAATTCTTTACATCAACAAAAATGACTAAAATGATCTTAATACTGCAGCAACACACACATGGTTTAAATCACAATTCAAGAAAGATTCTGATTATTTGTTCTAATAAAATCCATGCATGAACATGAATGCAATGATTTGCTGCATGTATAAAGTTAACACTGACTTGTTTTGTCCATCACAGCCAGCGCCGACAGCAGAACTGGACCGCACGGATGACACGGTCTACCATAACGTGATGGAGATGGTGAAGGTCGTGGTCCAGCTGAAGAACGATGTCAACACATTACCAGCCTCAGAGTACGTCACTGTGGTGAAGGTAGGACCACTTTCTATTTCTTTGAATGCTGAGGTACTGAGTCATGTTTCTGTGTTCAGTAAGCTCATTATTCTCTTATTTGGCAGTCGGTGGGAATAACGTTGCGCAGTCTGATCCGCAGTGTGGACGACATCCTCCCGACTCTACACGAGTCCATCAGAACGGAGGTAAAACACCGTGAGAAGCTAAAGCTATTGTCAATTACTCAACTTGAGCTATAAATTATCAACGTTTTTTCCCAAAAAAAGGGAAACTGTTACTTTTTATTTCAATTAGATTGTAAGATTCTCTCAAATTGTGAGATACATTATGACTATCAAGGGCGTAGAATTCAGTAGGGACACTATTAGGGACCAATATTTAGAAATAACTAAATTGTCTCTAGCAATAATTACTAGTTAGCAGTAAACTGGTTACCTCACCAAATTTGTGTTGGATGTTATTTTTGCAATGGAAATTTGGATATTTTATTTGTAAACTAAATCATTTTTGCAATTATTTCAGTTAATTTCATTAAACTAGCTAGCTTAGCCAGTAGTAATACTGAGTGTTAATGTAAACATGGCTGGATGCGAAAAGAAAACCAGAGAAAAAGACAAAATGATTCAATTGAGTCATTCTACTCCGATTGATTCAAACTCCATTCACTTCTAAAAACCAGATCAGGAGCGTCATTCATTTTAGAATTTAGTCATCACTTATTCATAAGGACTTATTGCTAATTATTTGAATTAGATTAGGACCTCGGAGCGCTTATCTCGAGTCTTTTGATTCAGATCGGGACTTCAAAGCCTGTATCACTTGATCACAGAGTGCTTCTTGTGAATCATTTGATTCAGAACTGTACGTTGGAGCGGGTTATGAAATATTATTCAGATCGGGACTTCAAAGTCTGTATTGTGAATGTTTTGAATTAGATCTGGCTTCAGACAGTGTGCTTATCACAAATCATTTGATTCAGATCAGTACTTCTGATCATGTATAGCGAATCTTTTTTCTTTCTTTCTTTCTTTTTTAATGAAACGGTATGAAACATCAAACCATTAAAGCAGTGCAGATATAAAAACAAAATAAAGTAAGTATACACGGATACAAATCCCTTAAAATAAAATTAACCATGGTTTTATTATAGTAAAAGAATGGTAGTGTAGATTATAGATGCCTATAACCCAATTTTTTTATTCCAATTGTGAGTAAACATCTTTTTAGAAAGAAAAGTCAAAATTGTAAGATCATTCGTTAACATCTCACAGTTCTGACTTTTTCTCACCACAGAATTGCAAGATAAAAGAATTGTGATATAAAAAGTCAGAATTACCTTTATTTATTTTTTTTCTGTGATGGAAAACGATGTGACTATTTCTATACAGTGGAAAGTATGAAGTGTTGTTCTGGTTGCTCTCTGTTTCTCAGATTGAAGGAACTCAGAAGTTGCTGAACAAGGATCTGGCCGAGCTGATCAGTAAGATGCGTCTGGCTCAGCAGAACGCCGTCACGTCTCTGAAGGACGAGTGTAAGAAACAGATGCTGGCGGCCGCTCACACGCTGGCCATGGACTCCAAAAACCTGCTGGACGCTGTGGACCAGGCCCGAGTGCGAGCTAACGTGGCCAAACCCAGCACACCCTAGATCTGACCCCTGATTGTTTCATCCAATGAGAAAGCTGGAAAGCTGGAGGATGAACTGAACCAGCTTGCTTTATTTATGCTTCTGGATGATCATGAAAGCAGTGCTTTCGACACTGAATGTTTGCTAGTGATTGTTTTCAAGGATGTTTATTCTCAGGACAGTTTGTGGGAGGAAATAAATACAGTTTTGTCATGTCAGAGCAGTAACTTATTTAATTCTCTAAACTTTACAAGCATGTTTTTATAGAAAATAAATGCAACATCAATATAATTTGTATTTCTATGCAGTGCAGCTGATTTAGAATCACTAAAATATTTTAAACGCTTAGTGTTTTCAGAGCCTATATAAATTATGAATCTTGTGCATTAAAAAAAAACTATGTTTTCAATATATTTTGAAATTTCATTGAGTTCACCATTTGACCACTGAAATACCATGTCAGTTTGGATTATTAAATAAAGATTTGTTAAATTACGAAAGTCATAATTGAAAGATATAAACTCTTTAATTGTGAGAAAGTCAGATTTGTCAGATAATACGTTTGAATTAACTATTTAATTTCTTGTTTTTAGAATTGTTTTCTTATAATTGCAAGTTAACATTTTTCAATGCACATTGTTTTTTTACTCAAAAATTCTAGAAAAAAATCTGGATTGGTCTCTATAAATTATATAAAAAATGTTTTTATTAAAATATATTAAAAATTCAATATATTTTCATTAGGCCTACTGTATGTTTTGAACATTTATTTAGACTTCACATTTTGACCAATATTTTATTATACAGTATGTTTACATATATTTTAATATTATCTAAACATTTTGATCAAATATTCTTCTGAAAATGTAAATTTGAGCTTTAAGGTTTAAATGGCTATTTAATTTTTTATAATTTGTATTTATTTGCACATTTCAAATACATAAAAATGGATTCGAAAATGGTAAAACAACTGTTTAACTATAGTGGAGCTGAAAAATTTGCCTATTTTTTAAAATAGTGGCGTGTTCCTTTAAGGAACTAATGCACAGCTGTAAATTGACGCTATTAAGTGATATGTGTGTCAGATAGAGTCAGTTTATTAATTACTAAGTAAATCAACCGAGGCATTTTAACGTAAGGATTCATTCCTGAATGCAGCAGATAAAGGCTCATCCTAGTTGTTATCCAACATTTTGGCTTTAATTTCTTTTCATGTTTGACAAAACACTATTTTAGTTCAGTGGTCATTTCAAGTAGTAAAAATCACTTAGGTCCCATTTAAAAGTAATCAACCCATATGGTTCACAGACCCGACTTGCATAATTGCACGACCTCTGCAATATCGAAAGCATTGTGTTTTCAGACTTGAGAAAGTTTTTAATAAATAGGAGTGAGCTTCTGACCTTAGAGATAATTGCTGTTGAAAGCGGCATAAAATGCAATCTACGATTCATTGAACAGTTGGATGAAGGTTAAAGAGTGAACTGAATTGAACTGCCACCCGTCAGGGACACATAAGCTTAGCCTCTTTCCCAAAGGTTAATTTAGCATATTGCGGTGTTGACGCTCCTGCTCTTTATGCATGGAGACGACAGGAGTTTGATAGAGGTAAATGTCAGGCATTCAGCGGGAGGTGACATGTGTTTCCTGCGTTGTAACAATGAACCACGTTCACAAATAATCCCTGAACGAGCGGGTATCTCTCATCAAAGGAAGAGATGAAAGAAAAATCATTTTTTCATATAACAAATGTTTGTAATGGTCTCTGGAAAAGGCCTTGGCTTCCATCGGGGAAGTCCTTATCGGAGTGCTTGATGTCGGTCTGTATCTCGGCTCATTCAGATCATTCCTGATATCCAGGGAGGTAAGAAGAGGCCGACCGTCCCTAGCAGGCACACGATGATGAACATCCACAGGAAGATACGGTCAATCACCATTGCCACGTATTTCCAGTCCTCCTTGACCTGTCCAAAAGCAAACACAAGGTGCGACTCAGAGCAGGAAAACTAAAGAGAATAATGTCATGTGAATAGCGTGATGAGGGCAGTGGCAATGAAACAGGATAGTAGACTGTCAATGTAGTTAGTGAAGAAACATGAGATAATATTCACACCACAGGGTTAAGCATTTTATTAATCAGCCCATTTCCAGTTTAAACTTTTTAAAAATTGTAATTGTAAGAATAGATGATTATTAGAAATGTTATTTTGAACTACAACTTTTTTTCCACAAATCATGTCTATCTCATTTGTTAAAATATTTTTTAATGTATTTTATTATTTAGCATTCATGTAACTTTAAATTGCATTGCACAGCAGGTTATTTTAGTATTTTTATATTTTCAGTAATCAATGTTAGCTTAATTTTTAGTAATTTTGTTATGTGATAAATGAGACAAATAAACGCAAGCTTAAACATAATTTTGTCTTTTCATCTCAGAATTTTCACTTAGTATAAAGTCAACCTCCTATTTTTGATTATATGTCAGGTTTGACATTTATTTCAGTTTCAACTTATAATTTCCACCTTTTAATCATAATTATGTATATATCTTATAATTTGAATTTCCTTTTTATTAATTTTCACTCTTAATTGCTTGTCATAATTTTAACTTGTATCTCATAATTTAACATTTTTAATGCATTTCTACTTTATCTCATAATTTGACTTACAGTAGACTCATAAATTACTTTATTATTATTAAACAAATAATATGACTTATGTAACAATTTATCTTATAATTATGACTTCATGTCATAATTTTTAGTTTTATCTCATAATTGAATTTTTAATTCTCATGTTGTGTAGATTTTATCTCATAGTTATGACTCAGAATTTCACACAACAGAATTTTATCAAATTAGTGTCAGAATTAAATCCCTTTGTCTCATAGTTAAAAATAAAATCTTAGAAACATGACATAAATTTGACTTTATCTCATAGTTGAATTTTTATCTCACTCTAGGTACGTCTTTATCTAATATCTATGACTAAATATATAATCATTTTGACTTTTCAATGTTTTAAATATAACTATGGCAGAATTTCAATCTTTTGTCAGAATTTTGACTTGTATCTCATAATTAGATTTTTTATTGCATATTCACTTTTTATCTCATAACTATGACTTAGCATCTCATCCATCTGAATAATCTTATAATTGTAATTTCTCTTAATTTGTTTAATACAATATATATATATATATATATATATATATATATATACATATATATATATATATATATATACATATATATATATATATATATATATATATATATATATATATATATATATATATATATATATATATATATATATCAAATAATTATGACTTTCGTCACAATTTTGCCATAGTTTTTAATTTGTGGCATAATTATAATTATGGTTTACCAATAATATATTTTTTTATGCATTGGAATTGGGCTTCTATAATCCCTAAACAATGCGTTGAATGTTTGCGTGACTCACTGAGAAGTCTTCGTCCTCAGCACGCAGATGATCAGCGATGTAGCGCACCCCGTCCAGAGCCTGTAGGACACACGGTGAGAAGGTCAGAGTGGGGTCTGACACAAGATCTGTAAGATTTGCTGGACGCTGACACAAGTTCAACACGTGTCCTAACTGCTGGAGCAAAGGCTCCGAGTCGGACAGATGCAGAGACGTGGCGGACGGAGACGAGATGGACGTGGATATTCCCATCCTTAACCCGAACTCCTTGTCCTGACAGTTCAGCCATCCACATCCGTCTCCTGCTGGAGCCAGCTTTCCGACGTGCTGGGGATGGGCATATTGTGGCGTTTCTGGTCGAGTTCTGGGCGTCTCATGAAGAGCCAGCGGGGAATGAGGTCCAGGAACACCGTATGGACCCAACGGGGCATTTTATGTGTGCTTGGTGAACGATGGTGCACGTTAAGCACAAAAACAGTAATGACTATAGAGAGGGTGACGAAGATCATAGTGAAGAGCAGGTACTCTCCAATCAGTGGAATGACCAGAGACGTCGAAGGAATGATTTCGGTGATGAGCAACAGGAAAACTGTGAGGGAAAGGAGGACGGAAATGCACAAGGTGATCTTCTCTCCACAGTCTGACGGCAGGTAGAACACCAACACGGTCAAACACGAAATGAGCAAGCAGGGAATGATGAGGTTGATGGTGTAGAACAGAGGCAGACGGCGGATGATGAAGAAGTAGGTGATGTCCGGGTAGATCTCATGACAGCAGTCGTATTTCTTTGTGTTGTAGGTTCCCACGGCATTGACGATGGCCCACTCGCCGCTCTCCCAGTAGTCCTTCAGGTCCACGGTGCTCTCGATCGGCTCCAGGTCAATCTTGGCCTTGTCGTAGGTCCAGGAGCCGAACTTCATCTTGCAGTTTTGTTGGTCGAATGGGAAGAAGGTGACGTCAATGCTGCAGGAGCTCTTGTAGATGGCTGGAGGAACCCAACTCACCTTTCCAGTGTGGAACAAGTGGGCTTTGGTCATGTGGGTCACCGCAAACTCCCCATCTGCACTGCAGACAAAACCATATGAGGTTACAGCACCGTTTTTGAAAGAAGTCTTTTGTGCTCACTAAGGCTGCATTTTTCATTAATTTCTCATCATTTTCACTTATAATTTACTGTCATCATTTTTACTTATCTAATTATTGAATTTTTAATGTTATAATTTTGACTTTCTATTTCATTATTATAACTTTTTAGTGTTTAATAATTTATAAATAATTTAATAATTCGTGTTTAATAATGTATAAATAATTTAATAATTAGTGTTTGTTTAATAATTTTGACATCTAATTACTGAAACTTTAATGTAATATTTTTTTTCTAATAATAACTTTTTTTGTCATTTAAACTTAATATTTAAAATTGAAATTTGACTTTTTATCTCATAATTTCAAAAAATTTTCCTAATTTTGCCTTTTTACAGTTATCTAATAATTGAATTGATTTTAACTTTTTATCTAATTATTTAAACTTTAATGTCTTTTTTATCTCGTTATGACTTTTATCTCAATTATGATTTAGTAAATTTATCTCATTATAGCTTTTTAATATCATAATTTTGACCTTTTTTTAGTAGTAATTACTTTTTATGTAATAGTTTTCACACATAGTATGGCATAAATATGACTTTATCTCATAATTTTGACTGTTATAATTTCACCCTTTTGTCTAATAATAATATTTTATCTCATAACTATGACTTTGTATGTTAGAATCTTAACTTTGCCATAAATGCAACATTTTAAAATCAAAATTATAATTTACTAAGGGATTTCTTTTTCATATGTGGTGAAAATGGCCATTTATTGATCATTAAAAAACAGCAATATTATGGATTTTTTTTTTTTTATTTAAAATAAAAATACAAAAGTTCTCCAAATATATTTCAAACGTAATTTATTCCTGTGATGGCAAAGCTGAATTTTCAGTAGCCAATATTCTATCCTTAAGATATAATTGTAATATGATTATTTAAACTAAATGAAAATAAACTTGTTTATATTCAAATAATATTTATATATTTTTTATAATTTTTATAAAAGCAATGATGCAAGTCTTAAAGTGATAGTAGCCAAAATTCTAAGGACCATAAAATATTTAATTATATTAAATTATATTATTTTTTTTTATATATATAAAAAATAAATACTAACATTTTAACTGGATCTCATACAGTATGAACCTTTTAAAAAAGTGCTTTCTGTAAAATATGGATGAATTATAGGAAGCGTCTCTGATGTATCTGGGCTACAAACTTTCTTTATGCCTCGGGGAAGATGTTCCATGACAATTGCATTAATTACTTTAAATCTCAGCACTACAGTATCTGATGATGCAAGAGGACCTCAATTTTCTCATTTGTCGAGATCAAATATTCCTTCTAGATAAAGACAGACCTGGTGTTTCTGAAAATAGTCGAGTCATTTGACATTTCATTAGGAGATTAAAACATGCACCTTTTTTAATCAACTACAGCAGTGCTTAACATCTTATTTCACGCTGTGTCTGTTTAATTTGATATATTAATGTTACAGAAACACCAGAGCATCAGATCTATGGCCTGCAGATATTAATAGAGCTATTAGATCTTTGACCATCCTCTTTCTTCCATAATTTTAACAGGACACTGTGTTACAGTAGTTTAAAGTGAAAGTTTAATGTCCAAATTACTGCATATGTTGTGTGTGTGTTACAACCTTTTACATCAATACTTACTTATTGTATAAAACAATGTCAGGCACCCAAATCATCTCTGACGGGACTCTAATAGACGTCACATTATCAAACTCAGAAGGATTCCAGCGCAGTTTATAATCGTTCCATTCCTGCAGAGGTCAAACAGTCACATTTGGCCATAGAATTATATATACAGTATAGCCAAATGACACATTAATAATATGTTGTATTAACCAGGTAAATGACATAAGTAAAAAAAACCTCTGTAAAAAATCTTTAAAGTATAGTTAGGAATAAAACTAAATTTGTTGTGTACGTAAGCGCCGCTGAAGTTACTCTTGTGATTTAATGGGCTTTTTATAATATATAGAGCATAATTATTGCATTAGTTTTCAATAAATGTGACCCTGGACCACAAAAACCAGTCTTAAGTGTACCCTGAATTGAGTGAAATTGAGATCTATACATCATCTGAAAGCTGAAGAAATAGTCTTTCCATCTGGAATCTGAGGGTGCAAAAAATGAAAATACTGAGAAAATCGCCTTTACAGTTGTCCAAATGAAGTTAATAACAATGCATACTAATCAAAAAAGAAGGTTTGAATTATTTATGATAAAGAAATTTACACAATTAGACAATTTTTTTTATCGGCTATTGCTACAATATACCCCAGCCACTTAAGACTGCTTTTGTGCTTCAGGGGACACATATAATTATCCGAAGGGTTCGTGAATTATATCAGTTTGGCTTTGACCACAATATAAATTATTAATTTCTATTTTTCGGACTATAAGTCGCACCTGAGTATAAGTCACATCAGTCCAAAAATAAGTCATGATGAGGAAAAAAACATATATAAGTCGCACTGGACTATAAGTCGCATTTATTTAGAACCAATAACCAAAAGAAAACATTACCGTCTACAGCCGCGAGAGGGCGCTCTATGTTGCTCAGTCTAGACTACAGGAGAACTGAGCAGCATAGAGCGCCCTCTGGCGGCTGTAGACGGTAATGTTTTCTCTTCATTCATGTCTCTTAGTTCATTTCTCTCAGTTCATGTCAAATTAATTTTGATAAATAAGTCGCACCTGACTATAAGTCGCAGGACCAGCCAAACTAGGAAAAAAAGTTCGACTTATAGTCCGTAAAATACGGTAAAAAGTTAAATATTAAGACTTCACCTGTTTCAGCCAAACGTTTGTTGTCATCATTTGATTCTTCTCGTCCTGCAGAAAATCAGAGTAAGAAATAAGCATAAAAAATATATACATTTGGTCTGGTAGAAGAATAAATCATACAGACGTATGGAGAAGTGATTGAAGCTGAAGCACCACTTATATTTTCAGCAGAAATGTAAAAATCATGTTCATGTAAAAATCATCAATTTTTCATTTCCCTGATTGAATGTACTCATGATGGTTTTATTGGGGCATTTGAATTGAATTTCCCCCACTCAATTATTACCTGGGGCCTGTTTCATACAACAAGTTTTCTAAATAAGCCAGGCTTATTTTTAACCTAATCAATTAACAATAAGTCAGAAATAAACCTTAAAACTTGTTTTAGCCAAGGACTCTTTCTTGGAACGTTTTCAAGGCAAGCATCAAAAACATGCAAAATATCAACTTACCACATCAATAAGCTGAGCGATCGAGAGGCCAAATTTGATGATAACAACATCACTGCTGTTCCGCACAGGTCTGGACCACTTATTGTAACCGATGAAGAGTTTTTTAAAGAGTTTGTCTTCTGCGTGTGCATGGATCCAACCGTCTGATAATGCTGCAAGAGATATTTATACACAAAGAGAGAGTTTCTGACGGGTCTTGATCATGCAACTTTATTTTGCTCTGTGCTATTGCAACTTTCAGCTACAATTAAGATACAAACTCATATGCATCTTCTACAGTTTGATATGTTTGTATAAATGTTAAACCTTGTGCAATATGATACACAATATGCTTTTCAGTCTTATAGTCATGGAGTCGGTCTGTAATTTATGTATTTTTATAATTTGCTCAGATTTGTATTTATATTAGGCAAAGTAAAAGTTGTTAACAGTTTTCAGCAACTACTATTTTTTTTTCAACTTTCATGTTCTCTAAGCTATTTTATATAGAGTCCTCTTATTTAAAGTTGTGGATGATTGTCCTGACAAAATTTGATACGCCAAGACCCTCTGGAAAACAATAAAAAATAAATAAAAGAAAAAAAAATAAAGAAAAATTACTTTTATTTAACATTTATTTTTATGGAAGTTTGTTTCCACCTAAGATAAATAATAAAAATAAATAAAAAATTTAAGACTTTTTTCTTTCATGTTAATGTTAAAATTATGACACTTCCCCTTGCAATTATAATTATAATTCTGTCTTTTTTCTCAGAATTGCTAGAAAGAAAAAAAAACAAATTCCACCACTGGAAAAAGGTGTTGCTATTATTCCATAATTTTTAGTTTTTGTGTTATTCAACATACTTCCATTACAAGCCCCACTCTAGTTTTATCGGAATACAGATGCTGATTTTAGAGGTCCGCTGCACACCCTAGTGACAACTGATTAATTCAGTACTGTAACTGATTACAAAGAGTCTCATAAATGTTTTGGAAATGTACTTTAGAAAATGTACAGGACTGAATAGTTCACAGCTGAGGTCACTCACACTAACTGAGTTATGGCTGGGTAAAATAAGAGCCGCCTCCTCACTGTAATTACTATTCGTTCCTTAATCACTGCAGTCAGCTCTAATTAATGCAGCTGTCCAGTGATTTGAGATCTTTTTTTCTTAGAGGGTGGAAACTCCTCAAACAGCTGAGAGGAGTCACACAGAAAAACACAGAGAGTGTCGGAGTGGGCTCAACAAATATGAAAATGCTTCTTTTTTCATTCTTTTTAATCCATAATTTAAAAAGAATAAGTAATTAGAATGTCCCACTGATTTAAGAATGTTCCAGTTAATAAGCTTTAAT
>NW_020528431.1:0-51958 GCF_003368295.1 Carassius auratus
ACCTCTTTTTTTAGACCAGCACGCCCATGAGCGCACAAATGAGCGCAAATACATTTGCAAATTAAACTACGTGGAGCTGGACGGGAAAATACGAACGGTGCCGGACTGAAATTAGCAAACACACTTGCGCTGCGCCTTGCGTCACATTGCGCCGGGTGTATGATAGGGCCCTTAGTCTTCTGAGACACAAGCCTATCTTCTGTAGCTTCGAAAGAGCAGTAATAAATGAAACAAATATGATATTTAGGCAAAATAAGAAAAAAAATACACAACTTCCCTCTGGAAAAAAAACGAACAAAACATAATTTCACCTTCTGGAGCATCAATGAGCATTTGAACTTTTTGAGATTGTTGTGTATGTGTCCCTCAGTTGTTCTCAGGGTTAAGAATCAAGCGTTTTTAACCTTTTGAACTGGGTCAATTTTATAAATTCAACTTTTTTTTCTTGTGGACTATAAGTAGGCCTAAATGTATTTCAGGTTAAATATAGTAGGCTAGGCAGTATTAAATAAAAAAATAATATGCATTTTGTATGATCCCTCTTATTTTAGTAAAATAATTAACATTTTGCAGATACTGAAAAGTATTTGGAAAATTTTGACCACAACTTCACTAAAATCAAAAAGGACAAACAAATAAAAATAAATAAAAAATAAATAAAATAAAATAAAATTAGAAAAAAAAACATAAAATTACTAGAAATTATTCAACCTAAAATACAAAAATGAAAACTAAACATTAATGAAATATCATTAGCCATGTAGCAATGACTTTAAAATGTCTAAAACAAATCTGCACAGTGAAATATTCACTGGAAGCGTGACAACTAGCCCCAGTCTTCCCTATACATCACAATATAACCAGTTATATAAATAGCTGTTAAAGACTTTTTTTTCTTCTTTCTTGTTCATCTCTTGTTCTCATTTAGTCTTACCCTGGTCTTTCTAATCCAAATGGTCACTGCGTTCTTGGGCTTCTTCTACTCTGACCAGGTGGGCTTTCAATTAAACTAGACTGGTTTTCTGCAGCACTGATACAGGATATGGACTATCATATGAAACATATTTCATTGTTATGTATTTCACACACAGCAGGTTGTTACAGATGAATTGAAACATTAGGCTTTGGCATCTTAGCAGTCATCTGTCAGTCTCCAGGTTCATCTCATGCGATAACAAGTCAATTTAAAAGCGATCCATTCACTTCCACTGTTCATCTTACCCTTAATGTCAGTTCCCGCTGTAGAGTTTCCTATTATTCTACAATTACCTCATCCAACCAAGTGAGCTCCTGAAGTTCTACAGTCCAGGAGAAGGTCCCATCGAGTGTATTACATCACATTATACTTCTCCATCAGAGCGCAGCCCACACGGTTAAACAGGGCAGTTTAAGGACGTCGCTCCAAGCACCGTCGCTGCTTAATGATTAAAGAGCTTTGCAACATCAAAGTGGAACCAAATGTTCTGTTTCAATGGAGGCTTTCTAGGAGGCTTCCTGTTAACGACATTCAGAGGTTCTTGAACATGCCAGCGTTAGAAGAGCTGACAGGGGACCCCTGGAGTTAATTAGCACATTAAAGCATGTGTTATTAGAGACGCCATGGTGAATTAGTGCTGTCGACCTGTCTCCTGTAGCACAATTACATATGCATATACAGCCCAGATGTAAGTGTTTGATTTTAGGTACATATGGAGATACACTGTATGAAGTGTCATGTTCACCGTCACGCAATGCTCGGGGGAAATTTGTTTTAAAAGCCATCGTGCACTATCGAGATGATCTGGACCTTCAAAACCTCATGGACTTCACCTAAAAGTAGGTACAATGTGCCAATTGCTTTAAACTGCACACATTTTTCATGCATCAGGCCATGCCATTTTGCATTTCTTACAAACCAAATTAAAAAATGAAAAGTCAATAAATAAAACACCTCAATAACGCAATCTTCCTTTTATTAAATTGTTTATGTTTTATGTGACAAATATACGTGTAGGTTATAATTATATATATATATATATACACACACATTTGCCATGGATTTGTGAAAATTTAATGTTTCTAAAAAGAAGTTTATTATTTTTGCATCTATTTGACTGAAAATACAGTAAAACAGTCATCTTTTGAAATATTACAGTTTGAAATCGTTTTCTATTTATTTATTTTTTCAGAAATAGTCTAATTTACTCCAGTCTTCAGTGTCACATGACCCTTCAAGCATCATTGGTGCTTAAGAAATATTAAGAATCATTCTCAAAGTTGAAAACAGTTGTGGTGCTTAATGTTGTTTATTTGTTTATTTTGATAAATAGTGTTCAAAAGAACAACACTTGTTTGAAATAAAAAATGTATCAATATAAAATACTTTCCTGTCATTTTCGGTCAATTCAATGCATCCTTGCAGGAATTAAATTATTATTTATTTTATAAAAATCTTAGCGACCCAACACAAATCCTTTGAACCTTAAATTATGGTGGTTTTTTTGTCATTTTTAGTAGATTGTCTCAGCTTGGACATTCTGAAAATCATGTTATTTTCTGCAGATTTGGGTAATGTGAACATGCATGACTCTCTAATTTAGAAAAATGTTCTGCTCTCCCATACAATACAGTACAGTAACAGTATGTTCTCTTGACCTTGTCCTTCTTACAATGAAAAATCTTATGGGTCCAGCAGACAGAAGGTGAATATGTCACTGAGAGACAAGGTCTAAAAAATACCATCTCCCTCTCCCTTGCTTCCTCGCTTCTCTTTACAGTTCAAATGCTGTGGCTGGAACAACTACACCGACTGGTCCTGGACCTGTACTTCCACTGCACCCGTCGAACCCCAGCACTGAAAGATGTGCGGTTCCCTTCTCATGCTGCACTCCTCAACCAGAGGAGGTGAGAGCCAAGCACTCACTGGTTAATCAAGTAACTTTTTAATATTGTTTTATATTTCCCCAGTTTCACCGCTTCAAATTTAAAACATTCTCTCCAAATGTTCTTAGTGGCAACACATGTACAGTAACTGTATTATATATAATCGTCTTTGCATAATTGCCTCGGAAATCCATATACTGGGAGAATAAAAATAGCACTTCAAAGTTTGGAGTCAGTAAGAGTGTTGATGTTCTTGAAAGACATCTCTCATGCTCATCAAAACTGCAGTTACTTCACTTCAGTTACTTATTATTGATGAATATTATTATAATTGAAATATAACTTAATTCATTCCTGTGATGCAAAGCACCCAATACTCCAGTCTTTAGTGTCCACATGATCTTCAGAAATCTTTGTAATGATTTGGTGCTCAAGAAACATTGTTATGATCAATGACGAAAACAATCTTTTTTTTTGGCAACCATAAAACATTTTTTCAGGATTTGTTTTCTTCTTCTGATGAATAGAAAGTTCAAGATAACAGCGTTTACTTGAAATATAAATATATTATAACATATATTGTTACTGTCACTTTTGATCAATTTAAAGTGTCCTTGTGGAATAGAATATATATTTGATTTATTGAGTCAAACTGGAGACTTAAAGCATGTAAGATTCATTTGTGGTGCTAGATAGAGAAATTATAACTAGTATTACTATATCTCTTAGCTCAGTCTTTGTTAATACTTTACACTTACTTGTTTAATATATAACGTTTATTATATGAATCATAACATAATTCAGAAGTTTAAAGTATTTTCTAAGAGATCAGAATCAATTTTCACCTAGTGGAAGATGAAATGAGGGTAAAAAAATAAATAAAAAATTCCACCAGGAGGATATAACACATATATGATGAGAAACATCATAGAGACTTACTGGTCCATGTTCAAGAAACCATTCTGCATACCATTCTAGCAACCACCTTTAGCCACTGCAAAACCCTTACAACCACCTGAAAGACTCGAGCAAACACAGTAAGGCCTTTCAGAAATGTACGATTTGAGTTCAGTTATACAGTGATCCTTCATTTTGATCCTTTATTTGAACACAATCCCTCCCCTTTCGTTCTCAGTCTTTGTAGTTCTCAGACTTTGCAAAAGTAAAGTTGTATTATTCTTCATCTAATCACCTCAACAAAACTGTATGTGGTCATTGGTTTATTGCACTCTGCAACAAAGTGCCACGAAAGACGGATTGAAAATGTCAAGTCGGCGTTGTGCCTTTCCTCTGTGCCTTTATCTTTAACGATGAAGGCCTGTGCCGCTAACTACCCCAGTTATAATCACATCAGTAAGAGCTTTGTGAAGACTGGGTTTACCAAATATATCAGTAATACAAAGATTCAATTTCAACACAGTTGCCACAGCAGCAACTCGAGGAGAATTTATGAGTTCTGAATTGTTTTCTTGCCTCTCAAGACAGTGAATGACCGCTGCTTGGCTGAAATGCTAAATCTGTGAAACGTGTCTAAATGCTGATAAGAGACTCAAACAGAACATAGATCAGCGATTTAGAGCGACTCCTTGGCAGACCTAAATATTATGATCTCTGTTCCCTTGGGCAAATGTCTACGGTGATTGTTGGATAAACACTCTCTAAACGGGACAGAGCGGATGAAATGCAATTCCTTAAACAAAACAGAAGAAAATGTCACATTTAAGAATGAAAAGCTGTGTGGTTTATGGGCTTAATTATTTTCCAGTATTCAGACGTATTGTTTGACGTGAAAGGAATGGCAGAAAATTCTGTGATGTTTACATGGACATGATGGCACTGTGCATATTCTGTTGAAGGTGTCAGAAAAGCTTGAAGTCACAACAAATAAACCTCAAGTAAAGTGTTTTGCAAGCATAAAAGGGAAAGCAACAGTGTCTGTAATAAATCATGAATCAACATTGCATAGCATAGCGTCACATTTGCTGTTCGCTGACTAGGTTCACAAAACTAGGGTCAATTTCTAAACAGCCAAGCCAAGTTATATAGTTATAACTGTTTCACCTTATCTGATAAGAAATGCAACCATTATTAGTGTCAGCATTGCCAAACTTTTGTACATTTATTTTTAACTGTTGTCAAAACAGCAGCGGCTTATACTTATCACATCATCAGATTGATCTGTGCAAAACAGCGGAGCCAAAGCACAACTCAAGTAATGACCACACAATGTTTCATCAACAAGTAACTTGTAGTTTTATGCTCCATCCACTAGGATGCACATTGTGTATCAACCAAGAAAAAAAAAAGGCCAATTGATGATGCATTTTCCATTCATTTATCCTTTGTTGGATCTTGGCGGTATATTTCTGCAAATGCAGGTACTGGAACAGGCCCTTAGTTTGTGTCTTACAGTAAGGGGTTAAAAAGTACTTAAATCATTCACCCAGTTCACTCAAAATTCATTCAGGTACAAAACATTTAGGCCTGACTGTCTTTGAGTGAGCAAGTTTTTCAGTCGTTCATTCAACCATTCAGAATCAGTGGTTCATTCAGAAAGGAAAAAAAGTATTTTCTTGCCGTTTACAGTGAGTTACACTAGTCCATTCTGCAGCGGATTTGTTATAAACTATTCTCATTGGTGGAGCAGAAACTGACAAAGTAACTGGCCATATATTGTGTCTGTTATTACAACTCAGTGAAGCGTATCTGTGTGTGACCTTTTTAATAATTCATGTGGAAGGGTTAGCTGTTAGACAACGTTGGGCAAAAGCTGAAATTATGATCCTCTCTCCATACACACTGCTGTCCTGACAGTTCTTCTGTTTGATCTACAGATCGCAGGCATCGTTCTGTCTCAGATCCTCATTTCTGAGATCCAGAAAGAGATGGGATCTGTCATGTAGAGGCAGCAGACAATCCTTTGCAGTGCCGCCAAACTCTCTCACATTCTGGAGTGATGCTTTCATTCTGCACCGACTGCTCTCTCACTTCCAACACAATTTCCTTTCAGTTTCATTTCACTCTGCCTTGGAGCCAGTTCTTATTTATTTGCTATTTTGGTTTACATTTTTTCTGTTATTTGATAAAAAATAAAAATAAGTTTGTAAAGGATTGCTATTTTTTTCATTACAAATTCAAAAGTCTGGAGTCATATTTTTAAGTTTATTTTTAGTGCACACACCACTGAATGATCATGGTCATTTGTTGCATGTCTGCTGTTTGGACTTAAATCATGCAAAATGAAAATCTTTTCAAAGATTTCCTTGCAATTAGACTAACAGTTTGACATTGTTGGAGGAGTGAACCCATTAAACACAAGACTTTAATCGGTGCTGCTCTTGGGCTGTACTCAGGCTCTCTGATCTGATGTCTATAGTCAAATGTGCTAGGAAAGTGGCCTGTAATTAAACTGACAGAGAACAGGCAGTTAACCATGTAGGGAAAGGGGTCTGAATTTAAACATGTAAGGAGTGGGCTCTCTGGATCAGCCGGTCTGTGAGCGGGGAGTTTGGCCCGCACTGCGTCTCTCTCGATCAGCATGGATCTAGGGACAAAAACACACAACACCTGCTTCCTCAGAAAGTGTCCAAGAAAGTTCCTGCAGGAGAACATTTCTGTCTGAATGAGGCATTTTAAAAATATTCACGTGCACTTCATTTTATGCACGACCTGTGAAGAACAGGTGGGAGTTTGCAGTTTGGAAGAGTTTCGATTTTTGAGCACTGAATACTGATGAAATTCATCATGTAAATTTCTGTTTGAATCTGAATTACACAGAAATACCTGGCATCTGCGGACAGTTTGGTTATAATTAGCACATCAACTAACATGACAATTCATTTTTAATGGGAACCCTGTGGGTTAGTATGGGAGTTTTTACTAATTTCTACATGAAAATGAATGTTGTGTGCCTTTGTTCACAACCAGTTCAAAGGATGCAGCGCATTTTCACAGATTTTTCTTTTTTGAAAGGCCACGGCCTTTTGATCTATTATTTTGATCTTCAGTTATCTAAAGTATATATTTTTTTGCACTATTAGCTTGGCAAGACATCTGTGTTAATAACACAGATTCATTGATAGCGACTAGGAGGGTAAAAAAGGAATCAGTTCCCTTAAAACTCCCAAGTTAAAAAACCCAGGTTTAAAGAAACAAACATTCTCATTACATAAAACTCAAACTCTATCAAATGCAATTTCAAATTCGATTTTTTCCACCCACAACAAACAAAAAATGCGTGAAGTATATTTATAATTTTTTTTACAAATTAATATAAATTTTTAATTTAATTTCTATTTCACTGTGAAAACTAAAACATATTTTTTTTATTGCTGCTGAAGCTGTTGACAAATACATTCATATATTTAACCAGACAAATAATATTAACCAAACTGAATGATTTGTTTATTTTTTATTTTTATTTATTGCTTCTACGTGGAACATTATGAACACACCTATTATGTCAAATAAAATTATTATTAATTTTATTATTATTATCTTTGATCTCACTTCTATTTTCAAAATGTTTGAAGCATCTTCTAGATTCTGCCAGAGGTATGTAAACTTAACATTCTTTCTGCATAAGGACAATGTTATGTGTCTCAAACTTAAACTGTGAGCTTAACAACTCCTTTAAAGTGCAGCATTAAAGCACAAAAGACAACAAATTAGTTATTTGAAAACCATTTTCCACTTTCATGTTTACCTGGCAAACCGTTGGTGTTCTTTGTCTCCTGACTTCATGGCAGCATGAATAAGAAGCTGACTGAAAACATCTCTCTGCAGAAGAACAAATGAAGAGTTTGTTTAGAATGGAATCACTGCTTATCTTATATGTATTGTACAGTAGTGAAGCGGTTGAAGACCTGAGCGTCACTGCCCCCTATCTCTACAAAGCGGTGTTTGATGGGTTTGAGCAGCTCCACGGCCTGACTGTAGTTTCCCTGCTCATACTCCAGCAGAGCCTGACACATGGGCAGCCCCACACGCTCGGTTATCTGGAGCTGATGGTTCTCTGCCGGGTCTCTGGAGGAGGGAACGTGTTAAAATGGACATTTCACAGAATGGGTATTTGTGCACAGATTTCGCAGTGACTTCCAAAAACGTGACATGCAGGACACAGAAATACTATATATATATTTTCAAGACACTGCAAAAGATTGGAGTTTAGTTTGTTGATTTTCTTCAGGTTTATTCATTTATCCAAACTTTACTCCAATGGTGAGTAGAAATAAAATACAGTGTCAACCCAAAGGTCTAATTTTATTTTTATTTTTTTGAGTGTGTGTGTATGTCAGATTGTTACCAAAAGCCTAAATATTAAGAGGGGGTAATGAAAAACCTTGTGCTATTTGTGAAAACACTGCCTTATTTGAACAGATGCTTTACTGAAAATACAGCTCCCAGAGGATTCCTCTCCATCATCTTATAAACCAAAGCATGCCGACAAGGAATGTATTTTTGTGCTTGGTTATACTCTCGATACACTCTGTGCTCATTCTGTTCAACTTTTACTGGACGTTTGTTTTGGCTGATGTGACAAATTGGAATAAATATGCATGCAGCGCATCAGCCTAGAAAACCCTAGTCTTCCCCGGAGCAGGGACATTTCTAAGAAATCAAGACACGTTACATTCATCCACAACTCATCCTCCACAAACTCCCACCCGTGAGCAGAACCTGGCTGTAATGTAATCTCTTGAGTGGGTTATGTAATGTTTGCGGCTCACTTAGCTAGTTCCTGGAGACTCTCCAGCAGGCGCTGAGTGGTGGTGGTCTCCTTGCTGCCCAGGGAAACCATGAGGAAGTGAAGGTCATTGAAAAGTAACGTGTGGTCCTCTGTATGTGGCTGGGTCACCTGCAGCAGCTCTCGGTAGCGGTCCTTCACGCTCACACCTGCAATGAAAAACATTTTATACACACAGCCGCACAACTTTTGATGCATTTCAGCCCGATTATTCCTCTTATCAACCAACCACATTCAGTTTCTGAACCTTGCCGACCAGCAGCAAAACCAGCCAGACAGCGAGGGACGCTTCACTGGCTGCTAAATGTATTCATAGAACACAAACTAAAAAAAAGCTGCATGGTTTGCAGGGTAATTCGCATGCTTTAAAAGTCTTCAGATGCTACTTCATTAATAACAAAATAAATAATTGCACTATTTGATCTAAATTAGCATTATGACTACATACTGATTAGTATTTCTAGTTAATGTTTCTGTAAAGTTGTTTTAAAATATGTTTTGTGAAAAGCTTTATAAAACCTGACTATACGCTTTTACCAAAGACCTTAAATGCATCCTTGAAAACAGATCATGATGTCAGTACTGTGCCCAAAAATAGGCTTAATAAAATGGAGCAAGGGCAGTTTTATGTTACGTAAGCCATTTTTCAAATCAGATCACCCTAAGATCAAGGGCAGAAAGGTGGAACTTCCCTTTATCTTCTCTGTGGAACGTCACAAATCCTCATGTTCCAAAGGATAAAATATCTTCTAGATGACCTGAACTTCACAGATTGCACAATACATGTATCTTCGTTCAAGAAACATGAAGAGAAACATGTTTTCTCAAGCCTTAACAAGGAACTTGATAGCAAAAATGTTCTTAATCAGCACTTTTGCATCGTCTAAGCTTGAGATAGTTTTAAATAGTTTTTCATTTTTCAGAGAATGTATCACTTTTCTCTTATAAGGCAAAATTGCTTTAATGTTTTTTTTAAGCATAAATCAGGATTTTTTACATATAAATTGCATAAAGATTAGTGTATCTTTTATATTATCATTATTATACAAAATCAAACGAATTCCGGTGTCTTTTCTGTTTAAATTTAGCCCAGTCCTGTTATTTATAATACAAGCCATGCCCACATTTTCTTTACCAAAAATAAACTGCTTCAGGAACATGCCTAACAATATTCATATATTTATATATTATTATTTAGATTTGTTATATTCTCGCACAGACTTTAGACAACCTGCACTGATTAAACGCTCAAATGCTAGTGTGTTCAGCACGCCCTGGCTATTGATGGATTCCGAACAGAAACGGACTCAACAGAAAGATTTGTCTGCTCCTGCTCAGAGACCGTGAGGTGGATTGTTTTCCAACTCTATTTTGAGTTGGGATGATATCTCACCCTCCAGCTCTAGTCTGTAGAGCAGTGAACAAGAGTCTACGATGTCCAGCATGGCTCCAGACTTCACACAGCGCTGAGAAACCTGGAGAAAGGTTTAAATGTCACATTACCACTATACACATTACACATCTTCTTTAACATTATCACATAATCTTATGAGTCTGACAGGTCGTGAAATAAATTCATACACCGCAGGATGTATATGGACACTCCTTTATAATCAACAGTCCATTGTTAACAGGTGCAAAAAGATTTTGAAAGATAAAGAATTATCAGTTATTAAATGAAAAACATCTAATTACCATTTACTGATGGTCTGTTTACAGTGTGTCCCTACAGTAAATGAGTGAATGATTCCTATAAATTCAAGAGTCTAGTTTAAATGTTTTGCACTGACACCCATATACTCTTGTCTAAATCAGTTCAACTTTTACCAGCCTGAATCTGTCACAATCCGTACTGAACACATGGCATGATTTACACTTCTCATCTGGTATGGCTAATTAGATTCACTGTCTGCCTGCAACATTTATCTTACTCTTGAAACAGAAAGTGTTGTAGTGGTACTGTCAGTATTATTAGATGGCACTATCTTTGATATACACTGAATGTTGTAACAGATTCAAGTACCTTGGTACTGACATGGTACTCCAATGCATTTTAAAGAATACCATGCTATTACCATGATACACAGAAGAAAGAAACAAACAAAAAACATGGTATTAAATTGGAAACCACTGTAGTATTATGCCACTTCTTTGTTAGTAAGTATAATGTTTAGTAGCATGTGGACAGTAGTAGTGCACTGACCTGCTCATCAAAAATCTTCAAAGCGTCTTCATAATTCCCCTGTGGAAGAAAGAGAATAAATCGCATATATGTAAAAAGAAACATAATTACTGTAATGTGTTTATATATATATATATATATATATATATATATATATATATATATATATATATGTATATATGTGTATGTGTATGTGTGTGTGTGTGTATTATAAACCATTTTTGAGATGTTTTAAAACGCCTGAGGTTTATGAAGTGAATGAACAAACATGGATAAAAAAACATTTTTTTGTAGTGGTTATAATTTTGTTGCCTTTTCAATTTTACCTTTTCAATGTGATATAGAGCCCAGTGCCAGTAATTATGGCATGCCAACATGTCACACACCTTTAAAGGAGAAATAAGAAATAAGAAATTGACACGATACACTATTTGCTACACAGTTTGCTTCTACATGGTCTTCTACATGTTAATCTTTCTATGTTCTCTGCAGTATTTCTGAGACTGACCATCCAGTCTTTCTCTGTAGAGGCCATGAATTTCAGTCCCTTGTCCATCTCTGCCTTCATCTCATGGACATGAGCCACAGCGTGGACACTCCAACCATCCTCAGGGGTCAGAGCCAGGGCCTGCAGGCATAATGCATTACAATAACGGTGCATTCAGTTAATAAGGAATTATAAAGTTATTTGGTAACACTTTAGAATAAGGTTCCATTAGTTAATGTTAGTTAACTACTTTCGTTAACATGAACTAAGCAAGAAGTCTTAGTTCATGTTAATTTCAACATTTACAATGCATTATTTAAATCAAAAGTTGAATAACTGTATTTTCATTAACTAACATTTACGAAGATGAATAAATACAGTAATAAATGTATTATTCATTGTTTGTTCATGTTAATTAATACATTAACTAACATTAACTAATGGAACCTTATTCTAAAGTGTTACCAGTTATTTTATATAGCAGATAATACTTTAATACCTACTTTAAATGTAATTGTATTCACTTATTTGCTGGCAAGTAAAATAAATAAAAAATATATAAGAGATTTTTTCTGTGTGGGGAACTATAAAATATTCATTGTCCAGTAGACAGGACTTAATTGGAGTTGAGAAAATGGTTATTATAATTCTGTTTGTTTTCACTTTTGCAAGACAAGCACAGCAAATTTACTGTGTCTACTGTATAAAAAATGTTTATCAGATAAAATATTAATACAGTTATAATCAATATTGCATGCTTAATAGCCGAATTAGTCATTTATTTACATTATAGTGTCATAACATTAAAAAGTAGTGAGCAATACTAATAAACAACAGTTAAACAAAACTACCTCTTTTGCCATTTTTTCAGCTTCATCATACAAACGAGTCTCAAGAAGCCCAAAGGAATACATCCCTTTAAGATAACTGGAGAAAAACATCCAATAAAAACAACATTTTATATAGAAAAAAGTTTATAGTTAAACATTTCATTTTCAATTTTACACTTACAGGAAATTTTTAAATAGTTTTAGTCACATAGACCAATCTTGACCTTTGAAAGGTATAAAGAAATTAGCCTAGTAAATTAAAAATAAACAAAATAATTATTAATAATTATCAAAGTATTACAATTCATCACATGGTAAAAAACACATCTAAAGCCAGCATTTAGATTGGTTGAGCACTGGCCAGGCACCTACCTGTAAAACGGCATATGTGGTTTCCAGTGCGGCAGAACCCTGGCCACAGAGTCTCTCATCTGAGTCTGTTCACCCAGGTAGAAGAACCCGTCATGAGCAAACTTGAGTGCCAGCATGTCTGTGGGGTGATCCACCAGAATCCCCTCCCAAACCTCACAGGCCTTGTGCAGGGCTCTGAAACACACCATTCAATCTACTGTACTACATTCATAACAATTATTTAACATTTACACAACGATGTTTTCTATATACTACTATAGTATATATTCATATTTTAATTAGCTTTTATTCTATACTTCTATTTACCATTGTAATTTTAGTAATTCAGTATTTTTTTTTTTAGGTTTCTCATTTAATATTCATATTTTATTTCACATTTATTGCAGCTAATGAATATGATTTTAATAGCTTTATTTTATAACACTGCACTACAGTCAAAAGTATCACAAATCCCTTTCAAACCTGACATTTATTTTTTTACCGGCTATAATGTATAAAATATGTTAGTCACCTCCAAACCCTCTTTTAAAAGTGTTTTTTTTTTTTTACTTTTGGTTTTAGTAAAGCAAATTAATTAGTGCTGAGAACTGAAATTATGGGAAAACTTCTGTAAGAAAGGCTTCTTTATTCAAAGACTTTAATCAGACCTAAACTTTCACTTGACAGTCACACTTTTTACTGCCCAAGGATACAGTGAAGATGAATCTCAAAAGAACCAATTTATAACTGCTTGTGGGCCAAAGGCAGCTTGGCTTAGAAATAGTCAGAAAAAACTCAATTTATTACATTGGCTGCAAAATCTCCATGCCATCCACCTCCTGTGTAGGAGGATGTGAAATGTTTGTTATGTCACCAGTGGAGTGCTCTTGTACACTTGGTCTGCTTTGTGTAAACTCACCCTTTAGAGAAGAGCTCCACGGCTTTCACATGGCTCCTCTCTCTGGATGTGAGCTCCTGAGAGTTTGCCAACTCCAGGGTCCTCCTCACTGCGCTGGCCAATCTCTCATCTCGCAGGACTGAACTTCCTGTTCCCACCAGCTCCAGCCCAGTAGAGATCACATGACCCATCACTGCAGCACATAAGAGACTAATGAAGACTTAAGAAAGCCGTGAATGGCTTGTATCACCGTGAAGGAGCTTATCTTGCAATAATAACCAGATGAATGTACATTATCACTTATTAAAAGGCTACTTACCGAATAAATAAATAAATGGACATTATTGATTTCTGAGATAAAATTACTTAAAATATTATATGGGAAATCACTGTGGAGTAATATACAAAAACATTTTTACAGGATACTACTATTTAAATCCAGAGGCCATTTACAACATTTTTTACAGTGACTTTTAACAGAGTGCACTGTTAAGTGTTGCAATCACATACCAAAGTCCGGGTCTGCAGCTTTGACGGATGTAATACAGCCTTCTATTCCTCCCAGTGTCTCATTGTTACGCCAGGTCACATACTGATCACCAGAGACAGTAATTTTCAGGTTATTATATATGCATCAGCAAAAGCACTCAGTTATCACAGTATCAGTATGTATATGTACCTGAGAGAGTATAGCATCGTATAGTTTACAGGCCTCATTACTGCTGGTGGACAACGGCAGACCTTCAGATTTCCATGCCTGACAACACATGCACAACACAGATGATATTCTGTATGAAGGGTAATTGAAAATGTTGGCAATGTAAGATTGCTTGAATTAGTTTTGTGCCCCCAAAGCAATATTTAATACAATATCTGTTGCAATATACAGTGCAGAACAACATGCAAAACCCATTAACTTTACTTCTTCTACCAAGGAGGAATTGATCTATTGTGATAAAGAAACTGCTGACAACCCGAAACCCTTACAGAGTTTCTTTTCTTTTTTTTTTGCATTTATTCTTTGCATTGTTTACAACGCTACGTTAGTAGGTGGCATTTTATACAAAGTTGTTGTCCTGTCTGTAAAGTGCACTGCAGACATGGTGAAATAACAGTTCGTTCCAAATTTCGGGTATTTAATAAATCAAAACTAGCAAACGCTTACGAGATATTTGGAACGAATTCTGATTTGCAGCTAGCTACTTTTATCTCGATAAACCCACACACAGATTGCTTGCGAAACTATTAAACTTGTATTGCCAATTACACATTGTAAACAAATTCCTAACTTACCTTGCAGTCTCTGAAACTCGAGACGTTCATTCTCACAGCCAGAGTTAACGTTATCCTTCAGCGATGAGTCTCGTGACGCGAGTCGTTAGCTTCAGCCTTCGAAGCTGGACTCGGATCATATGGAAAGCCAAATGGGTCAGAATACGCGTGCTTTTCAACGCCGTATTCATTTTAAAACGCCGCCAGGCGTTAAATAAGCGCCGTTACGTGATAAGTTAACGCCAGACGCCACCAGGCGTTAAAATAACGCCACACGCCGACCGACGTTAAGTTAACGCGACACGCCACTTAAGATGCAAATTTATTCGCTCATCTACATGGACACACCTCTCATGGCTACGAGGACTCTACGGCAAGTCAGAGCATCCAGTTTGCAAGAGCGCGAAGATGGCAAGAAGAGCGTTTGTTTTGCAGTGTAAACACACTGTTAATGACTGCACTCGCCTTTTACTGTCTGATAATCCCGGGCCTGCTGTTTTTCAGTCATCATTAAACAGGTAAAGATTGTGTTTATGTTCTCCAAAATAATTTAGTTAGAGTTGTAACGGTCACGTTTTGATAGACACGATTACATGAGCTGTTGATTTAACTTGCTAATTTTAATGGCACAATAATGGCACAATATTTTTTTTAACACAATTTACTAACTTTTATGCCCCAGAACTATGTTAAGTCATCTTAATACATTTTATGCAGTTGTTTGGAAGCAAACAAGATGCATTACAGTGTTTCTCCACCCTGGAACTGGGCACCCCCCAACACTGTACATTTTGTATGTCTTCCTTATCTGACACTGCCTTTTCAGTCCCCTGAGTTTCTTTTAATGAGCTAATGAGTTAAATCAGGTGTGTTTGATTAGGTAGACACACAAAATGTGCATTGCTGGAAATGCCAGAATGAACTGTCTCATATAGTTATTACAGGAATCACAAATAATTCCAACTTTGAAAATGATCAGTCGTTTGAACGAATGGACTGAATGATTTTTAAACATTTACTGACACCTACTAGCAGTGAGTATCTTTTTTAGTTTATGTTTAAAATATATTGGCTATATAGTTTCTCAAAAATTGAAATTCTTTTTATTAACATCTACCCACCCCAATGTTGTTTCAAACCTAAATGTCTATATTTCTTTTGGGGAACATATATTTTGAAGAATGCTGGTAACCAAGCTGTTTTATTCATTAAATGTATGTAAATAATGATTCAGATGCAGCTTCAATAAATAAATAAATTAATTAAAAAAAATTGACAGTGTAGCCTAAATGTAAATTGAATATTTCTTTCTAAAGCAACATGTTAGAACAACATTTTTTAGACTTTAAAATGAGTTTTGAGGTTATTTTTCTTTCTTTTTAAAAAAACATAGCATGATATACTATTTAAAACAAAGCAAAAAATTATGTATTGTTATTAATTTATTTAATATAAAAATAATAATAATAAAAAAAAAACATTTACTTTTTAGACTTCAAACCATGCTGAGGAGCCTGGAATGGGCAAAGGGGACTCTTCTACATACTCAGGCAGCAGATGAGATCATCCATGAAGTATCAGATTTTATTCAGGAGATTCAAACTTCTGAACCAAGAGCACAGGATGGTAAATGCAATCAAACAATCTTAATTACTCACAGTAAACTCCAGTTAGATTGTCTGATTTTGATGGCCAGTAACTTGACATCTACAGTAATATATTTTGAATAATTTTGCTAAGCATAACATATCACACAGACATACAAACTATTTGAAAAATTAAGAAGTCTGTTTATAATTGTTTATAAAAGCAATATATTATAATTATTCTACAGACAGCACTGTATATCGACCTCCACTGATTCGTAGTGGATCCAGAGGTGCACCATCTTATGTCATTACACAGGATCAGCTGTCATTTTTGTTGTCTTGTGGCTTCACTGTAAAACAGATTGCACAAATTCTACACACCTCCATATCCACAGTCAAGCGACGTTTAAGGTAAGTTATGTAATATAATAACTAATATCCATTGACTACACACATTACACCCTGTTCACAGGTGTATTTGTCATGCAAAACTAATAAAATGATGGAAACATTTTATTTTATCCCAGTTACATATGTTACATGTAGTGTGCATAATTACATGATACTGACCATAAACTAAACCCTAATCCTATTCCTAACCACAACCCTATAGTAAGTGCATCTAGATTATTATTATTATTATTTAGTACTTAAATGTGTAATTACACTGTGTAACCCGATTAATAAAGTGAATTTTATTTATATTTACATTTAGTCAGTTAGTGGACACTTTTATCCAAAGCATTTTATAACAATAGAAACATATTTGGGAATTTGCTCCACCTAGATTAAAATGTCATATGTTTAGGCTGACTGGAGTACTCATCTCATTAGATCATAATGAGTTGGGAAAAATGCTGAGTGCAACTTTTGATTTATTTTAGCGCTCCTATTAAATGTTAAAATGCTTGGATATATATTTCCAGGTGCTTCAATCTGTTGCAGTCTTCCTCATACTCAGATATATCTGATGCAGATTTAGATGAAAAAATTAGGGATATAGTGGCTGGAAATGACCAACTTGGACCAGAGGCAGTTCGAGCACAACTGAGGACAGAGGGAATTCGGGTTCAGAGGTGCAGAGTGCGGAGCAGTATGCATCGTGTCAACCCAAGGGCTGCAGCTCTCAGAGCAATGTCTCAGAGACTACGTAGAAGGTCCTACCGTGTCGCAGGACCTAATTCTTTATGGCATCTTGATGGAAATCACAAACTAATAAGGTAATTTTCTTTTTAAATGCAATCTTAAACATTGCATTATGCCTTAACCACTTTATTATTCTGTTGCTTTAACAAAATGCCATTAAGTCACTAAATTTAAAATTTGTTTTTAAAAGTCTAAATTTCAGAATTAAGCAGTTCATTAACAGAAATCAGTATGGCTGCATAAAAAGGGTTGTTGAAATGGATGTAACAGTGCTCTTGTAGAACATCTAAAGCACACCCTTCATTGGATATTTTGTTGTTGTCTAATGCAGGTTTTATGCTCAACTAAGTAATTATGTATTTGTGTTAATTTAGATGGAGGATAGTAATTCATGGTGCCATTGATGGCTACAGTCGGCTTGTCACCTTTCTCCAAGCATCTAACAACAATCGCAGCAGCACTGTCATGAACTGCTTCTTGGATGCCATTTCCAAATATGGAGTCCCTTCCAGAGTAAGGACTGACCATGGGGGAGAGAACAATGCAGTGTGCTTGTTCATGAACCTGTTCAGAGGCACTGAACGAGGGAGTGCTCTTAGAGGAAGAAGTACACACAATCAGAGGATTGAAAGACTTTGGGTCGATCTGTGGCGTGGGGTGTCAAATGTGTACTATGACCTTTTCCACTTTCTTGAGAGTGAGGGCATTGTGGATGTAGATAATGAAATGCACATGTGGGCTCTGCAATATGTCTACATCCCAAGAATTAACAAAGACTTGACAAATTTTAAACACCAGTGGAACAATCATGGTTTACGAACCGAGAGACACCAGTCACCTCTACAAATCTTTGTCCGGGATTGCCTGGCACAACAGAGTCTGCCAAGTACTGCAATGCAGGAGATATTTGCAAGACCCTCAGACTCCACTGGAGGAGAGACTAATTCAGCAGAGCTTGTTGGTGGTGACAGTCATTCTGTATCTGGAGCGGTATCTCATGTGCATTGGCTTGAACGAGTTACCGTACCTCCAAACCAGTTCACTGTGACTGATGATGAGATGAAACAACTCACAGAACAAATTGATCCACTTGAAGGTCCCCGGGAAAATCTTGGAGTAAATGTACTTAAAAATGTCCTTTCTTTTGTGGAAAACCTAAGAATGTAAATTGACATTTAACAGTGTCACTGTTACTTGTTTGAAGTGTTTTACATGGCATGTGTCATATTCTGATCGGTATCTCCCCTCTACTTTCCTGACTCATTTATAGTTTATGTAAGGGCTAGTCATATCCCTGAGATAAAAAAAAAAAAAAAAAACACTAAATCACATTAATAAACAACTTTTTATTGTAATTGTGATGTAAATTTCATTAATTTGTAGTATAATCTGAATACTTTCAGATGTGGATTCTTATCAGATATCCCAAGACAGAGCAGAACTGGAGAAAGGGACAAAACTTAGCAACCCCTACAAACATCAAAAAGCTGTAGTAGAACTGTATGATGAAATGTCCATTGTATAACTTTAGATAATCGAAGTGCACACATCCAACAGGCTGAAGGGCTTAATGTGAGTGCTCAACCACGTAAATACCTAAAACTAAGAAGAAATTTGGCACACCACAGCTCCAAAAGTATTATGTTCTCATCAAAGGTGACATTCCGAGCCTACAAGCTCTTCATTAGACAATGAACACATACATAGTTCAGGTTTTATATATAGCACAAACCTGAATGACATGATCACCCACATGATCCAAAAAAGGGCAATCAGGAAATCACCTCACATAAAGGCAATAAACAAACCTAAAAGTGAATACAACCACTAACTACAAATTCTGAACCTAAGCCTATATAAAAAAAAATAGCTGTAAAGTATACATAAATTATAGAATCAAATTTACATTTGATTCTATCTTGATGTTGATTGTTTTCTTAACATCAGGCATTTTATTTAATGATTTTTGTGAGAGATAAAGTATTGTTCTTTTATGTATATTTTGCAAGTATTTTTTTTTTAATATGTTGAGGTTCAGCATTTGTAGTTAATGGTTGTTTTCACTTTTATGTTTATTGCCTTTATCTGATTGCCATTCGGTTTGGGGGGCGGGGGGTCATGTGGGTGATCATGTCACTCTAGTTTGATGTATGTGATCATTGTCTGATGAAGAGCTTGTAGGCTTGAAATGTCACTTTTGGTGAGAATATAAATATTTTTCTACTCTTAGAGCAGTGGTGTGCCAATTTAGCTCTTCATGTTTCATAATAAAACTTTAAAACATGAAAATATTTAAAACTATTACATCAGTAACAGCCAACACAATTTTTCTACATCACTCCAAAAGTGGGGGATTGCAAAATACCACTTTCCATGTTTTCTCTGAAGAGTTCATAGCTGGGATGGATTGGTAGCCTCAAGACAATGCTGCAGGTATTTGCCTCTGGAAAAATTTTAGGGGCCTCATTCTCTTGAGGGTGTAAGAACTCCAATTTGGGTTCCACTGGGAACCCTAGCCTCGGAATAGCAGTAGATCCTGACACAAATCCCAGAATCTTGTCTAAGGTGAGTGGATATGCAGTTCCTTCTAGTAAAAATGAACAGGAAAAAAAAAAGTTAATGACCATTTTGCAGATACAGAATACCAGTAAAGTAGTTGTCACAGTTTATTGTACTTCATGTTCTTCCAAACCCATATAAGTATCCTCATCCCAGATAACAATAAAGTATAGTTGAATGTACTAAAAATACTTAAAAACAAGCAAGTACTTTTGTAGTAAATTCATTTTTTTGTGCTAAATAAGATTATATTTTATATAGACACTAATTAAAGGTGTATTTCTACTTGCACTTGAAAAAGTATATTAAGTAGCACTAATACTCAAATTCATTTTTAGTGCATTGAAATAAAGTATCCTATCACAAAAATATACAGAGGACTTTTATTTGTGTACTTCTAAAGTTTGATTTCATTACATTAAAAATTAGTTCAATCTTAGTAGATTTTTATATAGTAATCCTAAATTCAACTTTTAATAAATATAAGTACATTTTCCCAACTGTACCACATAAGTACACTTAATATAAATTGATTTTAAGTGTAGTCAGATAAAGTAAACCAAATATACAAGTGTTTTATAAGTGTATTAGTTAAAGGTGTGCTATGGTTCAGTATATATTTAAAAGTGTATGAAAGATTTGTTCAAGTGGCAACTAAATACATTTTAATACAGGGATAATATGTTAAAAGCACACATGAGCTATGGGATTTCATCAAACATATATACATTTTTATTTAATTTATCTTAAAAAAATATGATAGATAGATAGATAGACAGACAGACAGACAGACAGACAGACAGACAGACAGACAGACAGACAGATAGATAGATAGATAGATAGATAGATAGATAGATAGATAGATAGATAGATAGATAGATAGATAGATAGATAGCTAGATAGCTAGATAGATAGATAGACAGACAGAGAGAGAGAGAGAGAGAGAGAGAGATCCAACATAGCTTCAGTTTGATCTCATACCTTCCACTTCTATGAGCCAGTCCCTCCAGAAACAGATTGTTCTACTCTCCACTACTCTCCTGTTGCTGCCAACTGGAGAAAGTTCTGCTTTAAACAAAGCAGATATGTCTTCGGCCAAAAGTGGCTTCTCCTCATACATAAATACTTCTTTAAAGAGCTGAGGATGCTTTTGCATCAAATGTAAAAGCCCAAGACACTCCAGGCCCTCTTTAAATCTAGATAAGCAAAACATGTACCAAATGTGAAACAATGACAAAATAGTACTGGTAATTTGTCAGGTGAAAATATCTGTACATTCTTATACTCACTGTTCCAAGGAATCCCTCAACCTGTTCTCGATGAAAAACTTGGTAGCTGATTCCACTAAGTTGTCTCTGTCTTCTAGCGTCTGGATGTGCCATAGAGACCCCAGCATACTTAATTGGTCAGACGCCTCCATTATAGCACACTGTGCTTCATTTACATTCTGTGCCAACTGGATCTAAATTGACAATGAATTTAACACAAAATTAGCCATTAAATACAAGAAACAAAATACTTATATAAAAAATTTAAATATTTAATGCACACACAAACCCTTAAGTAAGAGCTTTTTAAGGTTAAGGTTAACAATTTAAACATTCTAAGATATTACCACTATCGCCAAATTACAGTTACTAACAAAGCAACAGCTGGCATAAATGAAAATGTGCAATATATAAACTAACCTTGGTCATCTTTGCTCTGAAGTCATAGTCAGCAATCTCTTGAAGGTCTGGTACTGGGGGCTGAAGGTTGCACACCTGACAGAACAGTCTTTCTGAAAAAAAATTTGGCTCCACACCACCATGTATCAGGCACACAGCTATCATCCGTCCAACTATTTTGTACATTCCATTGTACAGTGCTGTAACACATGGGAAAAGCATTATTATGTCTATAAACAATGCTTAGAAAATGTGTGGTGCTTCTTAAAAAATTAATCACTTTTTTCATAGGGGACTATGTTTTAACTTTAATAATTAAAGATGATTTTTATAAAGACCTAATGACATTCAATGTGAAAGTGTGCAGAATTACAGAAAATTATAAAGGAGGCAAACTATTTTTCCAAAATGCTTAATGTAAACACACACACACACACACACACACAAATTAGGCAGGAGGTTACCTTTAGAATTGCAGGCAAGTGTTTTTTTCCAGTCCTCTCCATCAAATATTTCGCATGAGTGGATTTCCCTCATCAGCAAAGTTAAAAATTCTCTCGTTGGTCCACCCTCATCAGCGGCTCCCTCACCAATCCCATCAGCATCTCTGAACACAACATCTAGTTTTGCCTCAGGGTTAAAACGTTGGCGTCGGAAGGCTCTGATGCCACTGTCTAGGATGTTGCATCGTGTTACATTGATTTGGTTGGAAATGGGTGCAGCTGTAAAATCCACTTTGTTTGACATTGTATTTAACAATGATTTCAGGTCAACACTGAAAAAAAGAAATAAAAGAGAATGTTACTCCGTCTTTTGATCCAACTACAGTATAAATACATGTCTAACAACATCAATTGACTTACTCATACTCATCTTCATCTGAGATATAAATATCTGTGTCTGGACTGAGTAAAGAAAATGCCACTGAAACTTCTGGAGAGGAGGCCACGGCTGGAGCTGGAGCAGCAGAGGAGGCCACGGCTGGAGCTGAGAAGGAGGCCACGGCTGGAGCTGAGAAGGAGGCCACGGCTGGAGATGAGAAGGAGGCCACGGCTGGAGCTGGAGCTGGAGAGGAGGCCACGGCTGGAGCTGGAGCTGGAGAGGAGGCCACGGCTGGAGCTGGAGCTGAGAAGGAGGCCACGGCTGGAGCTGGAGCTGGAGAGGAGGCCACGGCTGGAGCTGGAGCTGAGAAGGAGGCCACAGCTGGAGCTGGAGCTGGAGAGGAGGCCACGGCTGGAGCTGGAGCTGGAGAGGAGGCCACGGCTGGAGCTGGAGCTGAGAAGGAGGCCACGGCTGGAGCTGGAGCTGGAGAGGAGGCCATGGCTGGAACTGGAGCTGAGAAGGAGGCCACGGCTGGAGCTGAGAAGGAGGCCACGGCTGGAGATGAGAAGGAGGCCACGGCTGGAGATGAGAAGGAGGCCACGGCTGGAGCTGGAGCTGGAGCTGGAGAGGAGGCCACGGCTGGAGCTGGAGAGGAGTTCACTTGTGCAAGTGCATAAGTACTCTGTAAAATTGAACAACTGTGATCTTTCATTTGAATGTACTATTGCACTATTTGTAGCACTTTTGTTTATACATAATATAAAGGAAGCAATAAAATATTAGGCTTTCCAAAAAACGAAGACTGATATGAAATAGATCAAACAATAGGAACACAGTTTCTACATAATACTGCAGACACAAAGAGGCCTTTTGAATATTAGATTAGATTACCTTCTCTTGTACATAAAGTGCCGATCTTCCTAGCTGCCCACTAGCAATTATGGCTGCTGGGGTTTTTGACTCCAGACTCAAACGTGAAACCTGCCTCTGTGCATCAACCCTGCATAATTCAAACTCTCTCCCTTGAAGCTGTGGAAACGTGCTTCTGAGAATTTCTGCAAACTGTGTCTCACTCTGCTCTCTCTGTACAACAAGTCTCTGACTGGCAATGGCATCTATTGGTCAACAATGTGAAATGCTGTTAGTTTAATTTGTTTACAATCAACATGACAATTTCATGAATAGCATTATAAGCAAAGGACTTACCTCTCAAAGAAGATAACCGATCAATACCAGTGCGGAGAAGAGTTACTTTAAATGTACATGTCACATTTCTCCTCCGCGTCCTTCTGGGACGAGCAGGACCATGCAACGGCTGTTCGTTGCGGAACATCTCAAACCTTTCAGAGAACATTTAAACATAACTCTACTACGAAATTTAAACATATTTGCTATAACCTAATTAATGATCTGAGATAAAGTAAGTTTGATACTTATTGTTTGTTATTATAATGTCATGATTTAAGTTGTCGAATTAAATCATCCAATGAATTTATAGGGCTAATAAATAGATTTTATTTAAAGATTTTACAGATAGATAGATAGATAGATAGATAGATAGATAGATAGATAGATAGATAGATAGATAGATAGATAGATAGATAGATAGATAGATAGATAGATAGATAGATAGATAGATAGATAGGCAGACAGACATTCCCTACCTGTCCACAAGACTTTGTTCTCCAAGCTCTGCTGGTGATGCTTCAAGTAAACTGTCAAGTTGGGCATTTATGCGATCTCTAATCCCACTGAGACGTCTTCTAAAATTATTAGGTACACCAGACATCTTTGTTGTTCTCTGATAAAGAGATTAATAATGACCTAACAATCTAAAAAACGCGCCAGACACTACATCCGGTGCTGTCTTAAAATCATAAATGAATCAGACGTTTGAACGAATCGATTTAATAAATGATTCAGTGACATGCTGCCACCTACTGGCGGTTTCAGTTTCATTTTATAAATTGAGTCATTTAAATTGTTTAATATTTCTATATTCAAAACTTCATATTTTAAACATTAATCTCATAACATCGTTATTATGCATGAAGTCTGTAAATATTCCTTAATGCAACAAAAAAAGTTAAGTGCATGGCAAAGATGAAATGTTGATGCTAAGTTAAAATCTAAATGTTTTGGCTTTAAAATATGGAATACATTTAATAAAGTTTGAAAAAGGGGATTATAAAGGTTAAAAAACTAATCTTTAAGGAGTCAAATATCGCCCTATAATGTATATATATATATATATATATATATATATATATATATATATATATATATATATATATATATATATATATATATATATAGTACAGACCAAAGGTTTGGACACACCTTCTCATTCAAAGAGTTTTCTTTATTTTCATGACTATGAAAATTGTAGATTCACACTGAAGGCATCAAAACTATGAATTAACACATGTGGAATTATATATGGAATTATATACATAACAAAAAAGTGTGAAACAACTGAAAATATGTCATATTCTAGGTTCTTCAAAGTAGCCCCCTTTTGCTTTGATTACTGCTTTGCACACTCTTGGCATTCTCTTGATGAGCTTCAAGAGGTAGTCACCTGAAATGGTCTTCCACAGTCTTGAAGGAGTTCCCAGAGAGATGCTTAGCACTTGTTGGTGCTTTTGCCTTCTGTCTGCGGTCCAGCTCACCCCTAAACCATCTCGATTGGGTTCAGGTCCGGTGACTGTGGAGGCCAGGTCATCTGGAGCAGCACCCCATCACTCTCCTTCTTGCTCAAATAGCCCTTGATGCCTTCAGTCTGACTCTACAGTTTACATAGTCATGAAAATAAAGAAAACTCTTTGAATATATATATATATTCAAATATATATATATATATATATAATATATATATATATATATATATATATATATATATATATATATATATATATATATAAAGAAATGTAAGCATAGACGCCTTAAGACCTTAATGTTACCTTTTAAAAACTAATTGCAAACGTTTACGCAAAGTGTATTAAATATAATCTACAAATCATGCAATACTGTACAACTAATTAAGAAAGGTTTTGAGAGATAGGCTAATCAGTCCAATGAGAGACAAGTACTAATCATTCTAATTGTTTATTAAATAATTCTTTCTTTTCACTAATTAATGTTTATGTTTTTATTAAACACATTAATAATGCTTATATTTTAGCATGTGCAATTTCACAAAGTATTTATAATGTGGCCAAAATTGCTTAATATTCAAGAAAGACATATAGAAATATGAAATAAATGTAATGTTATTATAGATTACAAAGAGATTAATAATGAAATACATCCAAAAGGTCATTATATATATATATATATATATATATATATATATATATATATATATATATATATATATATATATATATTTCAACACAGATTATAGATATATTTTGGAATATATTACAAGAAATTTATTATTTAACTGTTGTAATAATTTCCAAATTTACACTCATTTGTGTCATGTAATAACAATATTCATTATATGTATATATGTATATATATATATATATATGTGTGTGTGTGTGTGTGTATTTGTTTTTCTATTCTGGTGGGGACTTAAACCTGAATACACACAGACTCATGGGGACTCGTGTCACGGAGGGGACCTAAATTGACCTAAAAATGCAGAAAGTTTCCTGTGAGGGTTAGGTTTAGGGGTAGGGTTGGTGTAGGGCGATAGAAAATACGGTCTGTACAGTATAAAAACCATTACACCTATGGAGAGTCCCCACAAGGATAGCTGACCAGACGTGTGTGTGTGTGTGTAAGTGCTTTATTGTAAAAATTCAGGTATCTACTTTTGAGTATGATTTCAGTTTATCATATGTTATTATGTTTTAAAAAGGAAGAAAAAGTACCCTCAAAAGATATTTTATCATATAGCCAAATTGTGTTAAATGAGAAAAGCAAAGAATGAGAAAACAGAATCAAAATGTAGCTTTAAAAATGTATATTTCATTTAGGTTTACACATGCTATGCTTTGTTTCAGAAGTTGCATCTGAATCAACATATATTTACAGACTAAAACAGTTTGGTTATCAGCATTCTTCAAAATATCTTCCTATGTTCCTCAAACGCAATAAAGACATAAGGTTTGAAACAACATTGGGTTGAGTAAATGTAAATAAACAGAATTTCTATTTTTGTAAAACTATGGCCAACTATTTATTAAATTGAAATGATATCCTACTCAAAATATAATATAATAATAAAATAATAATATTACTTCCTTATTAATTTAACTGTTGAATAAAATCATTTCCACATTTTCACTCATTCGTGCCTGGGGTGATAACTTCATGAGACAAAAGCTTATTCAGGGGCATTTATCCCCTATATGTACAATTGTAAGGGCTCTTCTTGCCATCTTCGCGCTCTTGCAAACTGGATGCTCTGACTTGCCGTAGAGTCCTCGTAGCCATGAGAGGTGTGTCCATGTAGATGAGCGAATAAATTTGCATCTTAAGTGGCGTGTCGCGTTAACTTAACGTCGGTCGGCGTGTGGCGTTATTTTAACGCCTGGTGGCGTCTGGCGTTAACTTATCACGTAACGGCGCTTATTTAACGCCTGGCGGCGTTATGAAAACGGCGTTTTAAAATGAATACGGCGTTGAAAAGCACGCGTATTCTGACCCATTTGGCTTTCCATAGGATCACCCTGATGAATCATTTGGATCGGTTCACAAAAATGGAGTTGGTGCGAGCTGATCTCGAGTAAATGTGCTCGCTTTTCGAACACGTCCGGCGTCATCCAAGATAGATAATGAAAAAAGGTTCTGAAATAGTCGAAATGGGACACATAAAATTACAACAAACACAACTTAACAATAAAACTTAGTCGAAGATGTGGTACTGGACCATTTTAGCGCATAATATTCCAAAATATCAAGAAAGGTGATAAAATAATTCAGCGAATCATTTTACTAGAACCGTTCTTTGAACTGTGTAAAGTTGAAATGAACTGCTCAAGGGAACCGATTCGAGAAATGAGTCAAACTTCCCCCCGCCATTATGAATGCACAGGGTTGTTAAAACTGGAAATCGAAAGTTGGTTTTTGTGCTGCATAAGAATTTTTTAACGTTCCCTACTTCCAAAGGTCAAGATTTTTTACAGCAGTTTCCCTCTTATATGCATTTTATCGTTGTGAATTTTTAAGTCTGAAAAGATTTGCTTGATTTTGTAAAGATTTGAATAGCGAATTTCCCTTTCCTCAAGCAAACACCAGTAACGTTACTTGCAAAGGTGCAAATGAACAGTGGCAAGAGGTATGTTTTAGGTTAAAATGTATATATACACTGTATGTTCCTGTGTCTCAAGTGGTAGAGCATTGCGTTCCCAGGGAACACAGGTTAGGTAAAAAAAATGTTAGCCTGAATGCACTAAGTGTATGTGTGTGTGTGTGTGTGTGTGTGTGTGTAAATATATATATATATATATATATATGTATATATGTGTGTATGTATGTATGTATGTATACACACAGGCAAACATTTAAATGCTTCATGGTAGATATGAAAAATAATAATAAAAGCCACAATTACAATTACCTATGCAAATACACACACACACACACACACATATATATGTATTAAAATATTCATATGCAGATATCACAATCTTAATGGGTTAAATCTTGAAAGCTTACCAACATTGCAAAAAAAGCACATCAAGGTAGAATACATCTGAATAAAGTTGGCACATTAAGTTGAAGTTTATTCGCAAAAAAATAAAATAAAAGTGTGAAAAAACAACTTTCAAGCACTGTAGTCATTTGTAACTGCATTGTTTTATTGCCTCTGCATACATCCAATACCCAATATGCAAATTAGCAACATGAAGCTTTTTCAAGAGCCAACAACATTTTTAAAAATTAGGATTCATTTACTTTACATATAATACATTTTTTTCACATGTTAATAAATACCATAAAATCTGTCAAACATTTTAGTCTAAATAACTCTTTGACCATGTGTATGTTTTCATTCACAGTTATCTGTACTTAAAAACAACAACAAAAAAATCTGTGCCCATCTATACAGCATAACGGTGACTAAAATGAAATGTACACTTAGGAAAAAGGCATGTTCATTTGCAATATTGATGTTACGAGCATGACAACGTGCTCCCGCTGTTAATCAGCACCGGTGTCTGTCGACAGTGCTGGAACGATTTCTCGTGGTATAAAACTTTATAAAGACAATTATAAATAACACACTCTGCAAACATAAGAAAACTCTGTGGATGTGTAAAGCTGTTGCATGAGAAGTTAAAAAAAGGCATGTTGCTCCAAGCCTGGAGAAAGTGGAATACAACACCAAACCTTGGTGGAAGATAATTAAATGTGAAAATGGGCACCAATTCTTCATCTGCTCTGATACCAAATAAAGTCAGAAAAGCAGTGGGTGCCTTAACTGTTCATAAATCCAATTACCAACCAATAAATGCACCAACGCACTGGATTGTACATCAATGCATATTGTGTGTAGATAGATATTCTTATGAATTATCTGCATTGAGGAAGTTTACATACTAATATATACTCCACTGCTTTATGTAAACTATAATACAAGTATCAGATATTCATGGATTATAAATGATTGTAAACTGATTTTAGGATATATGTGTGGCAATGCCGCTCGAGACAAATGGAAACCAACATCAGTGAAGTGCGTAATATTGAGATCGTTGCGTTCCCTGCAAACACCAGTATCTCTAATATCAGGTGGCTACTGACAGATTTGAAAATTGTGCAATTGTTGATGCTACAAACACAACGTGTCGGTCGCTGAGGATGTCTGTGACAATTACAGAAGTCTACCACATGCTTATCTGTGAACCACACCTAAAGACTTCATTCATCTGTTTCATGGAGGTCTGTTGCTTATACGTTTATCCAAAAACCTTTAGTCCATGAAAACGTAACCGGTGATTAAACCAGACGTTGTCTGAAAAACAAGACTGGCTTTTTGTAAGATCATTAGTCTCAGACTTCCTCAACATCAGCAGGATTGATATGTCCCTTTTCAAAACCAAAAAAAAAAAAAAAAAACTCATTCTGAATGAGAGAGCGTCTTGCACAAAACCAATGCCTTGGCTGGCGAGAGAAACGCCCTGAGTCGTGCCAGAAGAACTCGTAAACATCATCATCGTGCTCATGAGTGGATTTGTAAACGTTCTTGATGCCCAATTAAACAAGGGGGAAGATGGACTGGTTCTTTCTGCATTTTTTTACACTCCCTGCAGTGAAACTGGGAACGTCTGGCAGTCAGAAGCGTTTGTTATGCTAAGCCCAGTTGAGGCTGAATCCCTTAGAGAGCATCACCGCCTCCAGGTCCTTATCCTCTTCTTTCTCCTGGAGTCTCTGCTCCTCCAACAGGGCCACCAGCGAATCTCTTTGCTCGACTACCTCCAACATTTCATTAAGAATCCGTTTCTCCTCTGCAAGTTCCTTCTCGGTCTTCAGATGGTCTGCAGAGAGTGAAAAATTGAATGTATCACTTTTTTTGGTTTAATATTATGATCAGGCCTATACTGGAGTACAAAGTACCATCTACTGCCATGCGTTCTCGGAGCTCCTGCTGCAGTCGACTCTGTCTGTCCTCCAACTCCAGCTCACGAGCACTGCAGAGAGGAAGGAAGAAGTAGAATTGAATGGAAGAAGGGAACAAATGTCTATTAAACTACAGAGATCTTTGATGTTCAAAGATATTGGATTCCTTGATGAAACATGGAAATTAAGGAACCATCTGCCATTAAAGCCCAGAGATGTTTGGTTTATGCTTAACAGTCCAGACAAACACGAGGGTCTGGATGAGCAGATGTACTTTTAAGCCATGTACTTTGAGAAGAACTAAAGCAAACGTTAAAAGCACTGTTGGATCTTCTTTTATTTGGTTGATCAGTTTTATTTTTAAACTTCTTGCACTGTTATTAAAATTATATTTAATAATTACATACTATTTAATAATTACATACTACTTGCAAATTCTGTCTAATAATTATATTCATATTAAGGTAGCCTCATTACCTTAAAATGTACATTGTAAAAATGGATATTCATTTTGAGATTTGCTAAAGATTAAATTTTAAAGTCTTATAAAGTTATAAGTGCATTTAATATTAACTCTTAAGTGAGCACTTCTACATTCTGGAAAATCTAAATGTAAAAACAAGCACATGTAATTACATATCCAATACTGTCAGACTGAACGAAGAGTGAAGAGTTGATGACAAATGTGATGCAGCTCAGATCTGCAAAACTGTTAATATCTCCCTATGGAAATTCCACAAACATGGTTTTTCTTTTCTTGATGAAAAACACTTTGTAATTTGGGTTTTGTTGATGAAACTGTCCTTTCGCCTGAACGTATGGCCATTTGGTGCTCATCTTTGAGTCACAGTTGATTACATCTGTGGCACAGTCACTATGTAATTGCATCTCATATCCACACCATGTAAACAGAACAAAACAGATTTAAATAAATGCATCTGGTATAATACTTCAGCACCATCTTGTTGCCTACGGCGAATCTGCCTTTTACAGACCATCAGTTCTCGTTTAGAAAGACTAAGCATTTGTTCCTTTTGTCGAATAAAAACATCCAGACAACTTCAGACAATATACTAGTTTGTTAATATTACATTTGAGTTTTTTTATTTATAAATGAATGAAAATGAATAAATAAACAAAAAATAATTAAGATTCACATGCATTAAAAAATGCTAATTCTTAATTTTTAACTTAAAGGTTTTGGCTTATTTAATACTCTTAAAAAAGAAAATCATAAAATGTCAGAAAATTAATACAAATGTAAAACACCCTATTGCTAAAAACATCAAGCTGGTTCAGCAGATATTTTTTCCCACTTTTGGCTGTTGTTTTGGAGAACAGTGTAAATCTGTTGATTTTATATATATATATATATATATATATATATATATATAGAGAGAGAGAGAGAGAGAAAGAGAGAGAGAGAGAGAGAGAAAGAGAGAGAGAGAGAGAGAGAGAGAGAGAGAGAGATTTTTTTTTTATTCTCTGAGAAACATTAACATACAAGAATATGGGTTTCTTTTTAATGAATAAATAAATAAAGCTATGATTTATTTTTAGAGCTTGAAAAAAGTTATGTGAATAGAAATGTTGACAGAATATAAAATTAAGTTAAAATTAAGAGTATTGAGCCATGGGAAATGGCCAATGAATCCTAAATTGGGTGTTTACTCACAATATCATCAGCTCCGATTCATAGCGCACCAAGGCATTCTTCTCCTGGACCAGTTTAAACCATTCCTGCATCAGCTTTGGATCGTCCTTTTTACCCATTCCTGCAAGAAGCAAAATGTAGAAGCATGAGGAACCTGGCAGTTAACCACTCGCTGACACAGACACCCACACAGCAAATGCGATGACAGCCAAGCCAGGATGTCTTTATCAGGACAAGAGTAGGGTGGGAATGTGGAAGACCGTGATGAGGTCGAGCCTGTCGGGTTCACAGAGGATGGCGTGGAGGTACGGCTTCTGATTGGACAGCATATCATGATCAATGCTGATCAGACTGGACTTCTGAGGCATTTGGTCTTTTTCAAGGCAGTGGATATTGCTTCAAACTTTGAAACCCTTTTTTGTAGGACTACGTCTATTAATTATGAAAGCTACCCAATGTCACAGGTATATGTCAAAAAGTGTGAACATCTAAGCTTGGTTTTACCTTTGTGGGTCCATAGTTTGCTCCAAGGAGGTTTACTCCACAAATTAAGTTACCCAACTGTATACCATTTTAGCCCAATGGCATGGCAATAATTACGGCCTATCATAAAGAAATGTTCCCGTTTCTGAAGAAGTCAACAGCCGACTGTATTGGTGGCAAAGTGTTAGAAATAATTTGTACTCCATTATTATTATTTACAAATAATATACATATATAAATAAGTATAAATAACACATGTGACAGTTCAAAGGATTATTATTTTAAATAAACACTTTTATTCACCTAGTATATTTTAAATTGATCATAGAGTTATTTTTTTTCTATTTCAAATAAATGCTGTTAATTTTTGAATTTATTAAACATTAATTTTGCTTTACAAAAATAGAATAAAATACATTATATATATGATTATTATAAATACAAACCTACATTTTAAATATACAGTTATACTAATATATATATATATATATATATATATATATATATATATATATATATATATATATATATATATATATATATATATATATATATATATATATATATATATATATATATATATATATATGGCTAAATAACAAAGACCGATACAATTATATTATATATATTTTTTTAGATATTATAATTACACAAATAATTGCAACAATACTTTTTATTAAATTAGCAAAATGTTAGATTTTTTTCCTCATATATCATAATATTACATTCTACACAGAAATAATTAGTATCACACTGGCTTTATAATGGCTTTAAACTTGCACTGAACCTGGAACATTCCTTTAAAAAGAGCTATGGGTTAAACTTGTGACTCAATTTTCTTCATCTGCAGTGCAGTTAGACATTCCTCTAACATACTGCATGAGATAAAAAGCCTCATGGCATGTGCTGAAGTCCATGATCAATGCAGAACACTGTCAACCGGCTGTATGTGGGAACAACTGTACATGTCAGCCCATGCTAGTACAGTCCCAGAGATCTATAAAAATCCCATCCTTACACTCACATACATAAACACACTAGTGAAGCCAAGCACTGAGATGAGCTATCACACGGCAAACCTGGATGCAGCATGACGTACTTATAGCTGACGGAGAGCAACACAAAAGGGAAAAAGACAGTACACACATAAATCGAAACGGCTGTGCTCGCGGTTGCTGGCCTTGACTGTTTTAAACACACAGAGGCAAAGTAGAGGTCCTCAGACACAAAAACAGTGAGAGACGGGGACAACGGAGGACAGGGAGGCTAAACTTATCCAGAGGGACGCACTGTGAGTGGCCTCCCCCACACTCAGCCCCATGCTTTTCCCAAGAGGAACAGAGAAAGAAGAACCACAGTTAGAACAGTCGTAGAACAGCCACGCTAACCTCGTGCCAAAAGAGCAGTTTTATACAGGCAGAGTTACACACACCAGATCACAAACTGACAAAAACACAATGTTGCCAAACTCTTGCGCTACAGCATGTACAGTCAACATGAAATGTAAAAAGCTTACTAATTTATTGTGATATTTCAACCAGAAATTTACTGAGAACAGTATATATGTAATAATATCAGAATATATATAAAACACAAATTTATAAAATAAAATGTCAGTCAGTTCTAATTAAGTTCGTGTTGACTTCAAATTTGAATGTAATGGTAAGACAAAGACATAAAAATGACTACCAAGTTTGGAGACCTCACTTTCCTATTGTGTTCCCCTTACACATGCTATCCTTCATAACAAATTATCAGAGTTATGGAAGCATATGAACACACAGTGAATATATAATCTATGGATTACCACAATACAGCTCTGTAAAGGTGCTGTGAGGTTGGGACAGTTTTAGAACTTGGTTTGAGCTGATGACAATCATGCTGTTAATTAAATTCACACTTACAGTCAGCAGAGCAGTTTCCCCCAAAATAGACACTAATGATCTGTGTCATCATATTACTGCAGGTCTGCTCTAATGTACTAATTAAAACTGCATATATGCTCATCCTCTTTAGAAAGTTTTAAGTGTATATAAAATAAAAGTAGAAACTTGATCAATTAGGGAACCTAAATATGGGCCTAACTTAAGCTGCTACTGCTGAGGGCTGGGCGATATACCAAACATTTACCACATATTCGATTTTTTGTTGGTGATATAGAATTTTAATAACATCTAATCTCAAAAATTCTTCCAAATTAATTTTCAAATTTCCTGATTCATTAGTCAATTTGGGGCAGATGTTCATGAAAATCCTTGCATGGGACACTACATGTTTAAAAATGTAATAAATATTATTCCTGATTATTACAATGAATTATTTCCTTAGATATGAATGATTTTAATTATAAATGACACTAAATAATAATGACTTTGTGATACCAAATAAATAAAAAAAAACTGAAAATAAATTATATCAAATATATTTATAAATTAAAAAACACATCAAAAGTAAAAAAAAAAAAATATATATATATATATATAATAATAATAATAATTATATATATATATATAATAATAATAATAATAATTATATATATATATATATATATATATATATATATATATATATATATATATATATATATATATATATATATATACAGTATTGTTCAAAATAATAGCAGTACAATGTGACTAACCGGAATAATCAAGGTTTTTCGTATATTTTTTTATTGCTACGTGGCAAACAAGTTACCAGTAGGTTCAGTAGATTCTCAGAAAACAAATGAGACCCAGCATTCATGATATGCACGCTCTTAAGGCTGTGCAATTGGGCAATTAGTTGAATTAGTTGAAAGGGGTGTGTTCAAAAAAATAGCAGTGTGGCATTCAATCAGAGGTCATCAATTTTGTGAAGAAACAGGTGTGAATCAGGTGGCCCCTATGAAGCCAACACTTGTTGAACATGCATTTGAAAGCTGAGGAAAATGGGTCGTTCAAGACATTGTTCAGAAGAACAGCGTACTTTGATTAAAAAGTTGATTAGAGAGGGGAAAACCTATAAAGAGGTGCAAAAAATGATAGGCTGTTCAGCTAAAATGATCTCCAATGCCTTAAAATGGAGAGCAAAACCAGAGAGACGTGGAAGAAAACGGAAGACAACCATCAAAATGGATAGAAGAATAACCAGAATGGCAAAGGCTCAGCCAATGATCACCTCCAGGATGATCAAAGACAGTCTGGAGTTACCTGTAAGTACTGTGACAGTTAGAAGACGTCTGTGTGAAGCTAATCTATTTTCAAGAATCCCCCGCAAAGTCCCTCTGTTAAAAAAAAGGCATGTGCAGAAGAGGTTACAATTTGCCAAAGAACACATCAACTGGCCTAAAGAGAAATGGAGGAACATTTTGTGGACTGATGAGAGTAAAATTGTTCTTTTTGGGTCCAAGGGCCACAGGCAGTTTGTGAGACGACCCCCAAACTCTGAATTCAAGCCACAGTACACAGTGAAGACAGTGAAGCATGGAGGTGCAAGCATCATGATATGGGCATGTTTCTCCTACTATGGTGTTGGGCCTATTTATCGCATACCAGGGATCATGGATCAGTTTGCATATGTTAAAATACTTGAAGAGGTCATGTTGCCCTATGCTGAAGAGAACATGCCCTTGAAATGGTTGTTTCAACAAGACAATGACCCAAAACACACTAGTAAACGGGCAAAGTCTTGGTTCCAAACCAACAAAATTAATGTTATGGAGTGGCCAGCCCAATCTCCAGACCTTAATCCAATTGAGAACTTGTGGGGTGATATCAAAAATGCTGTTTCTGAAGCAAAACCAAGAAATGTGAATGAATTGTGGAATGTTGTTAAAGAATCATGGAGTGGAATAACAGCTGAGAGGTGCCACAAGTTGGTTGACTCCATGCCACACAGATGTCAAGCAGTTTTAAAAAACTGTGGTCATACAACTAAATATTAGTTTAGTGATTCACAGGATTGCTAAATCCCAGAAAAAAAAAAAATGTTTGTACAAAATAGTTTTGAGATTGTACAGTCAAAGGTAGACACTGCTATTTTTTTGAACACACCCCTTTCAACTAATTGCCCAATTGCACAGCCTTAAGAGCGTGCATATCATGAATGCTGGGTCTTGTTTGTTTTCTGACAATCTACTGAACCTACTGGTAACTTGTTTGCCACGTAGCAATAAAAAATATACTAAAAACCTTGATTATTCTGGTTAGTCACATTGTACTGCTATTATTTTGAACAATACTGTATATATACACACAGTATTGTTCAAAATAATAGCAGTACAATGTGACTAACCAGAATAATCAAGGTTTTTAGTATATTTTTTATTGCTACGTGGCAAACAAGTTACCAGTAGGTTCAGTAGATTCTCAGAAAACAAATGAGACCCAGCATTCATGATATGCACGCTCTTAAGGCTGTGCAATTGGGCAATTAGTTGAAAGGGGTGTGTTCAAAAAAATAGCAGTGTCTACCTTTGACTGTACAAACTCAAAACTATTTTGTACAAACATTTTTTTTTTTCTGGGATTTAGCAATCCTGTGAATCACTAAACTAATATTTAGTTGTATGACCACAGTTTTTTAAAACTGCTTGACATCTGTGTGGCATGGAGTCAACCAACTTGTGGCACCTCTCAGCTGTTATTCCACTCCATGATTCTTTAACAACATTCCACAATTCATTCACATTTCTTGGTTTTGCTTCAGAAACAGCATTTTTGATATCACCCCACAAGTTCTCAATTGGATTAAGGTCTGGAGATTGGGCTGGCCACTCCATAACATTAATTTTGTTGGTTTGGAACCAAGACTTTGCCCGTTTACTAGTGTGTTTTGGGTCATTGTCTTGTTGAAACAACCATTTCAAGGGCATGTCCTCTTCAGCATAGGACAACATGACCTCTTCAAGTATTTTAACAAATGCAAACTGATCCATGATCCCTGGTATGCGATAAATAGGCCCAACACCATAGTAGGAGAAACATGCCCATATCATGATGCTTGCACCTCCATGCTTCACTGTCTTCACTGTGTACTGTGGCTTGAATTCAGAGTTTGGGGGTCGTCTCACAAACTGCCTGTGGCCCTTGGACCCAAAAAGAACAATTTTACTCTCATCAGTCCACAAAATGTTCCTCCATTTCTCTTTAGGCCAGTTGATGTGTTCTTTGGCAAATTGTAACCTCTTCTGCACATGCCTTTATTTTAACAGAGGGACTTTGCGGGGGATTCTTGAAAATAGATTAGCTTCACACAGACGTCTTCTAACTGTCACAGTACTTACAGGTAACTCCAGACTGTCTTTGATCATCCTGGAGGTGATCATTGGCTGATCCTTTGCCATTCTGGTTATTCTTCTATCCATTTTGATGGTTGTCTTCCGTTTTCTTCCACGTCTCTCTGGTTTTGCTCTCCATTTTAAGGCATTGGAGATCATTTTAGCTGAACAGCCTATCATTTTTTGCACCTCTTTATAGGTTTTCCCCTCTCTAATCAACTTTTTAATAAAAGTACGCTGTTCTTCTGAACAATGTCTTGAACGACCCATTTTCCTCAGCTTTCAAATGCATGTTCAACAAGTGTTGGCTTCATCCTTAAATAGGGGCCACCTGATTCACACCTGTTTCTTCACAAAATTGATGACCTCAGTGATTGAATGCCACACTGCTATTTTTTTGAACACACCCCTTTCAACTAATTCAACTAATTGCCCAATTGCACAGCCTTAAGAGCGTGCATATCATGAATGCTGGGTCTCATTTGTTTTCTGAGAATCTACTGAACCCACTGGTAACTTGTTTGCCACGTAGCAATAAAAAAATATACGAAAAACCTTGATTATTCTGGTTAGTCACATTGTACTGCTATTATTTTGAACAATACTGTATATATATATATATATATATATATATATATATATATATATATATATATATATATATATATGATAACATTTCACAACAGGAGCATCAATTGACTCATGGAATCGAATATTGGCAAAAGACTGAGAAATATCGTCCAGCCAGCCAGTTGTTCGCCTGCTCCAAATTTCTATTTGTACATCAGAAGCACTGACGCAATCTGCTGGGGGAAATCCACTAAGCCTGGACACACATGGGCAGGGGAGAGGACTTTGTAGTTGAAGGGCAAAGGCTGTACTCCAGTGGTCAAAGTAATGCCGCTGGCCATGTTTTTATGGTAACAGCTTGCCGGCGGAAAACATGACGGGGTTTACGTTACCTTCAGGGGCACAGCAGGGGCAGAGGTACAGGGCTCTTCGGCGAGGGGTCCCGACATAGGGCTCAACTTCCACAACACAGGAAAGTTATGAGAGAGAGAGAAAGAGAGAGCGCAATAGCAGATAGAGAGAGAGTGAGCAGAGCGTTGGAGGTGACCAGAAGGATGAAATCAAGAAAGAGGAGAGAAAGAAAGAGATGTGGAAGAGAAATAAAAGTGAGGAGCGAAATCAAAAAGAGAACGAACTATCGGGAGAAACTGAAAGCAGCAGTGTGATGTGACATGTTGGGAGGAAATGACACAGGACAGAGCGCAAACATGAATGAACTGAGAAAGAGACGTGAAATATCATGCTACTCTTTGAACTTTTCCTTCTGTGCACTACTGAGGGCAAATAAGTGGCAACTCAAGAGCAAACCTAATGCCTTCACAGGCTACATCAAAGAAGTACAGTATGTAACTGCAGCTCTCCTAAAAGCTAAGGCTGAATTATTATATCATCTTTGGGGATATTCCTGGGAGCAAAATATATTTCTCAATCCTCTCACTACGTCTGATGTGGAAATAAGCAATCTATACGGCGGGTGTCAATTCAGCCACAAGAAGAAAAAGAGCTCTAGACAAAAAATGCATCATATGAACGTTAGAAGAATGATTGGCACCAGAGTAAATGATTTTGCCAGTGATGCATGGGAGCAAATTAAAAGCCAGATCCTTGTACAATGTTTTATGCTCTGCAAAGCTAGGGATGACGGAATGGTCTTTAAAATGCTGAAACAATTAGATGTCGGGCAATTCACAACAAGGGGCTATCACAGAGGAGTTTGTTAACGCAACCCTCGAATGCTCAAATTCGACATTGTTTGCATTCAGAAGTGGCTGAAACTAATCAGCACTAATGTAACAGTCTTATGTGAAGATTGGTTTAGTTTCCTATTTTATCCAAGTGAGCACTAGTCTGACCCTATCAAAAAAAGCAAAAAGCAAATAGACATTAAAAGGGGTATTTCATTCAAAGGATTTGTTTCAATCTAATATGCACTGAGTACTCATCTCATTTCACTGGCTCATCCTCTGCAGTTATGGGAAGAATTGGTAACAACTTATCCATGAAAAGCAACAAGCTCACATTCTTATGTGGACATGCATGGAAACGACCCACGGGAAACAAGCCATAAACAAATGCAGACCAATGCAAAGTTACAGAGAAAGCAACAAAATCTTTCTAGGTGTTTTTTTTTTTTATATATGACGACCAAGTTTTCCCGCTATGCTTGAGTTTGAGCTAGAATTACAAGAAATCCACCAACTGTTAGCAGGTCCACCACCAACTAGGTTGTGATGAAAAAACTCGCTTTTACAGGAAAATCAGTCCAAGCAAACAGCACACATATTAGCCATTTAATCTATGTGTATAAACATTTACAAAAATGAAAGAAAATGTAGCCACAAGAAGCAATTATGGGGTTGCAGCATTAAAACACCAAACAGAAGTCTTATCAACTTTTTTTCAAACTTATCAACTTATCAAATTTTGCTTGCTTTAGGATTTCATATGCTGTTTCCATCAAAATCTTCATATAATTTACCAGAACATTTAAACATGTGAATATGTTGTACTTACCTGGGTTTTCTAATTAAACAATTGTTGATATATACTCTTAGCATGTGTAAAGACCCAAAAACAAATGCCTAAAATAACCCTTATTACCCTGCAACATCTTGTTGCATTGAAAAAGATTCAGAAGGTGGTTTAAACAATGCCTCAATGTCCTTTAAAAACAATAGGGTAATTTATACACCATCACAAACAGCGCTCCACGCTATCTCCTGTCTGCGTGGGTGATCTTGGCATGGCTTGCCTGTAACTTCACAGTGTGATCAACAAAACACCACAAGACAACACAGTCATTCAAACAAGCACTCAACAGATCCACAGCATGAGATATAAGGTTAGGGAACACAGTGAAGACGAGCCACACATGATTAGATCAATCGCAATCAGAAATGATGCACTGAACACTGGGATCTCTCGGGGTCTCTATGCAACTGAGCAGGTATGGGAGGAAAACATGAAAGCTAAAGTGCTGGCGGGTAAAGCAGACAGCCATAGGCAGCTACAGAAGGCTAGAGGGGAGGGGCTTAATCAGGATTGCAAGCTAGCTACATTTGATTAAGCATTTTGGATTTCAGATGCTGCTATATACTAATGGCACATTTTTACTTTGCAAACTTTGATTAAAACTAAAAACAAGCAAATCTAATGCCAGAGCCATTTGCAAGCGACCAATTTTTGGTTAAAAGAATACATAATAAATGTTTGGTTTGATTTTTAAATAGTTTATAAAAATGATACAATCGTTAAAACTGAAACATGTATGTATGTATATATATATATATATATATATATATATATATATATATATATATATATATATGTGTGTGTGTGTGTGTGTGTGTGTGTGTGTGTGTGTGTGTGTGTGTGTGTGTGTGTGTGTGTTTGTGTGTGTATATATATTGTATATATTAAGTGAATTAACATTAAATTTTGCAGGGCAAAATGACAGTATTTAGGCAGAGGGAAGACTCAGTAAGTACAGGGGGAAAAAAGGGCGTCAGATGTTAGTCCATTTCAAGCAACAGATTTGAAATACATACCGCCCAGATGCAAATCCAGGATCTCACTGTAATTAGACTCTCCCCAATAGTCTATAATAAGGATATATTAGAAACATGTTACTGCACACACAGGCACAGCCAGTAGCTTCAAGTGATGCATATGTTGCACACAAACACACACGCTCACACAGTAAGGTATGCTGAATACACATCACATTTGTTATTCGGCATGTAAACACATGTAGTTACTTGCATTTATATTGCATGTCCTGTAATGGTAGATGAGCACATAGATTTGTTGCATTGCTGTGTTCCGCCACAAGGAAAAAACAAATACGTTTTTCTATCTTTAATTACACACCCTTCTACCTATTTATCTAGAATCTATCTAAAACTCTTGTTATTCAGTGTATATCAGGCATTTTAACTCAAAATATTACAGATAATCTGTGCAGTTTGTGAATACATGATATACTAAAGAACAAAAAACAAGAATATAGCATTTAACAGACGACTTACAACGTTAGGATCCACAAAACAGAATGATATAGATTAAAAACTGAAGAAACAGCCTATTTATCATTTATAGTGGCTCACATCCAGTGAGGCAGCATGCAAATCTATGTTTGGCATGACCGGACTGACGGGGCATGCAGTTGAGACACACATGAGGAGAGACCAGGATGTTCGGCTTGAGAATGGCATGATACGCAGAGATGACTACAACAACTACTGAAGTTATGACCATGGATACCTGAGCGCCTCTTACGCTGTTTTGGACTAACACTAGTACCTTTATACAACCCTTAGAGAGAGTAAAGAATAAAAAGAGATTAAGAAACACTAGATAAAGACGTGATGGAGGGGAGAGAGGAGGCAAAATTCATCATTTTTCTTCTACTGCCTATAATTACCTTACTGCTAGAGAATCACAAATCACAAATCCATACATTTTAATTTGTTAGAGCTACGGCTACTTGATTTTGCATCCAATAATGGAAAGGATTGGAGTAATTCTTTCAGCTGTTACTGTAGTACATATCAAAAGGAAAATCCAAATTTGTGATAGCTTGTCATGTGCAATTAAATGCAGAAAACACATGAAATATAATAAGAACGGCCATTTAATTATATTTCAGAGATTTCAGATATACAGCCAATCGTATGTATTGAGATTCACTTGCAGCTCAACTGGAAAGCTCAAAAAGCAAGTTTGACCTAAATAGTTTAGAGCTGAGCATAACTAGAAAAAAAAGATATCCACTACAAAAAAAAATAAATAAAAGTCTATGAATTTCAAGTTTTTTATAATTGTCATTGTCTATTCCAGGCCTGGAAATCACAATTCCGTGACATTTCCAGGTTTTCTATAACCATATGAATGTAATGCAAATGTTATGTCTATGTTGAGCCTGGTGTCACAAATTTAGTGATTAAATAAAACCTTCTTGCAAGGTTTGTATATGAAAAAAAGGCATAACACTACTATGCATCAGAATACTTAGTATACCTAGTTAATCATAAGGCAAATATTGCAAAAACATAATTTTAAGCTTGCACTGTAGTTTGAAGCTTGAATTTAGAAACAACAGCAAGCAGCGCTCTGACCTAAAGACCAAAGTATTACTACAAAGAAAAGCATGACATATGAAGATCTGCTCCAAGGCTTTAACCCTTCAGCAGCACATCTGAGGAAACATTCAGATTGAAGTGAGACTTAAAGAGAGAAATACCTGCTTCCCCTCGCAACGCCTTTTCCACAGCCACACCTCTCTCCTCTAACTGCCGCTGTTTCTCTTCCACCTGCTCCAGCTGCCTCTGAATGATCTGAGCAATCAAAAAGCAGCTTCTTGTTCATTTTGGAATTTTACACTCTTTTCTTCTGCATAGCGATGGCTGAAATTCAACTTTCTGACAACCTCATGGAAAAAAAAGTCATTAGTATGCTTTCACCTGGGCTCTGTGGAGTCTCTTGAGCTCCTCTTGCTTGGCCTGCCTCCGTGCAGCTTTCTGTACTCTTCTTGTTAACTTGGCATTGAGTTCCTCCTCCGTGTATGTTTTCTGCAATAGGAAATTAAAAATCAGATCCAGTGCTCCTGTAACCAGTGTCCAGGTCAGTTATAGATGGATCCTTGCCTGGCATCTCATAGATGTCTAAAGCAAGGATTTTGTGGAATAGAAGACTACAGCGGAGTCTAAAACAGAGCCTAATGTCAAAGCTAGGAACTGCCACAACATACTAAATACTTCTGACTGACAATTCTAAAGCACCTCTAGATGCGATTTTAGCATTAGAATAAAGTCACAGAAATCAAACATAACTTTTTTTATCACAATAATGGTACTGTTTATGTATTTTTGCTGGAAATTCAACAAATAATAAAAAACACTTATATTAAAGAAACCAATTATAAAAAACAAGCATATTAAGTACACCATAAAAAAAAAAACAAAAAAAAAAAAACAATTGTACTACACCTGACATAAGAACAAAAAGACTCAAAACAATAAGAACAAAAAAGACTCAAAACAATACAAACAAAAAAGACTTAACTCAAACTTTAAATCTGCAGACCATGACAATAGATAGATAGATAGATAGATAGATAGATAGATAGATAGATTTCTTTGTGTATTTCATTGGTATATTGCACAGTCAATAAATTGTAACAAAGTGTAAGACAGACATAGACTGAAAAATAATTGACTGGAGTTTCTTCAAGAAAGTTTAGTAGAAGCTATGAAACAAGAAAAACGAGTTGGTACACAGTATAGAAAACAGTATGCAGGTAAATAGCCAGAAAGCCTTTTAAGAACGTTTTGTGATACAGTTACATCCTCCAACAGAAAGGGGGCGCTTTAGCCTTCGCCATGCTGCAGAAAATGGTTAGTAAAACAAAGCAAACATTGACCAACAATAACAGACGGGGGTTAGGCATGACGGTGTGATATGGCAAGCGTAAAACGGGTAGACCAATGGGAATGAATGAACACACTACCTTTGTGGCATACGATCTCTTGAACGCCAGTGCATGAGGTACATAAACAGACTTAGAAAAATAAATTAAACAAACAAAACAAAAATTATGTGATTAGATGGGTTAATGTACAGTTAAACAAAATCAGGATTCTATGACAACAAACAAAACTACAGTTAACATTTAAGGAGGCTGGGATGAGTGCAAAAGTACAAATTAATGCGACGTGGTTTTGTACAACACAAGTAAACTAAGGGTCCAGAATTAACCCCCGGCAACTAAACTGAATATTTCACAGACAGAATGTGAAATATTCATCACATTAACCAACAAAACTAGTAAGAAATATGTATATATATTTTATCTATGGCCAGAAATTTTCACCCACCAATGGCAAGTGTGGCAAAAAGTTAATTTTGGACCTTTTCAGATGAAATCTAGATTACCTAGAAGATTTGCTAGGGAATACCAAAAAATTAAAAAATACAAATAAATAAATAAAATACCTGTGACCTGTGTCACAACCAAAACTAGGCAAGTTATGAAAGTCAGATGAACACTGCACTCTAAAAGTGCCTACAAATTATATGTTAAATTATTTTTGGTGGACACCAGAATATGATTTTTTTTGTCCTTCTACACATCTAGCCCCAATCTCTCTCTATTCACCTTCAGACAAACACAGCAAGGCTAAAGAAACTTGATTTCTTACAGGTTACGAATGAAATGCAATACAGAAATACAAAATAGAAAAATATTTCTTACATGTGCTTATCTAAAATATTTACTGGTTTGTTGCCATAGTGTTGCAATCATGTTCTGTCTGAAACCAAGTAGCTTCTAACTGCTGTGCAATACATCACTGAAATACCTCCTCCTCTTTTCCTTCTCTTTCTCCACATCCTTCATTTTCACAATCTTTTCTTTGACTCTTCGTTCGTTCTCCCTCTCTTTTGACCTTTCCTTGCCCTTCTTTGTTACTCTTTTTCCTTTTTCCTTTGCCCTGTCCTTATCCTTCTCTTTGGATTTCTCATCTTTTTTCAAATCTGATACCAAGTCAAACAGGTCCATATGACGCTGAGAAGAGTAAAAGATTTCATTAAAATCGGAGACTCTGCAGAGAGAAAACATTTGACTCAAATGAGGAAAAAACAGCCATTTATATTATATACTTACATCACCCTTGGACTTCTGAGAGGATCTTTCCAGTACATCATCACAGGAGAGATCAGAGTCCTCAGAAAAGCTCAGATTTCTCCTCAGACGTAAATCTACATCAGTAAATTAGAGAGAACTTTGCATAAGAAAATCACCAGTTAAAAGAGACTTTGAGAAAACATGTGTAAGTCAAAATATACTCATTAATATTCTGCAAGATTTTAACACAACCCATGAGGGTCTGACGTGAGCCTGAATGAGAACTGGTCGGCATTTTCACTTTTGCTTATTATAGGTACCACAAAATTATCTTAGCAATATATTAACAGTAGAGTCTGCTGGAATCATTTGAGAGTCAAATCATTGAATCTAATGAGAATAAGTGAAGGTTTTGATGCTGTTTTGGAAAGTAGCTGCCTATTTAGGATTTATACTAGATTTTGGAACAGAGCTGGCGTAGACAATGATGAATTCTGACAAAGGGGAGTTGTTCAAATGAAAAAATTCTAGCTGACCTGAGGACCTGTCCAATGGTGATTCTTTCTTCTTCCCAGAGTCTTCAGTTGTAGAGCTGGAGGATGTGCTTGGGCATGACTTGTCATCTTTTTTCTTTTTGTCCTTCTTGTAGCCAGAGAACACTGCCTTCCACAGGGACTTGTGTTTGGGTGGAGTCTCTTCTGTGCCAGAGAGCCTTTCATTTTTGGCTTTCTTTTCTTTTTTGTTCTTGCGCGGAGAAAACAGTGAACTGCGCTTCTTGCTTTTGCCCCCTGTTGAGCTTTCTGAAGATGTGACAGAACTGTCCAAGGTCTTACTGGTCGGTGTGGTGAAGAAACGGTCAGGTGGTGTGTCTGTCTGCTTTTTGGACTCCAAAGCCTTCACTGCAGAGTCCTTGAGTGTGTTTGATTGCTTTTTGCTTTTCCCTGTTGTCTCAGGAACATTCCAGGCTACTTTTGCCACAGCACCCTTGGCAGCATCTGATTCTTTCATCTTCGTAAGCTGCTTGGACATGGCGTCCTTCAGAGCTTGGCTCTTCACAGACTTTTCCCGTGCCCGCATTCGCTCTTCTGCAATCTCCTTGGCTTCAGGAGAAAAACGTTGGGGACCCTTTGCTGTCTGGGAAACTCCACCAGGTATGTTGGGCTTGCCATTTTCCATTGCCAGTGCCAGGTGCAAAGGCGGCTTCTCACGATTGACCTTGCTGGTTGGCGGGGTGTAAAATCTTTCCAGAACACTTGTGTCCGGAGTGTGGTCATCATATGTTTCTTCAACGTCGTCAGCAAATGGTATCTCTTCTACACACTCCACAAAAGACTTTCTCACTTCTTCACGTCGTGGTTTATTCGGTTCCTTAACTCTCATAACAACAGGTGGGTTAGTTCCAGGGTCTGGAACTGGAGCCACAAGTGGTTTTGGTTGAGGAGGACTAACTGGAGTCTTAGGTTTAGGGGGTGTAGTCTCAGGTTTAGGCTCCTCTGTGGCTTCAAGAAGGTTGTCCCAGGACATCTGGGACCTTTTGTTTTGGAGAGAAGCTGGTTCCTCATTAGGTGGAGGTGGTGGGGGACTGGAAGGAGGGGTAAGCATGGTAGAATCAGAGTTGTTGTAGCTGTCACTAGCTACTGTCTGACTTGTAGTCACGCTTCCATTGAGACCCAACCCTGAACTGCTGCTCAAGTCCTTCTTTTCAGAACCACTACTCTTAGGTTCCACCGGAGATATAACCTGACCCTCCAAAGTAATGTTGATCCTGCGTATGACAGAACGGCCTGTGAAAGAAGGCTTATGCTCTTCAGACAAGTCCTCTGGGGTGAACGACTTTGGAGATGGTGATCCAGGCGTTGGAGTTTTCACAATGCTCTTCTCCACTGATGGTTTGCTTCGCTCCAGAGGAGAGAGTCCTAAACTCTTTCTGATCTCTGCACTCTTCAACCAGAACTCCTCAATGAGGTCCGTTTTCTTGACGGGGGTTTCCTCAGGCACTGAATCTTTCAAGGGTTCATTGGTTCTCTTCTCAGAAGCAGGTTTAGCCAAAGGAGTGGAAGTGATAGCTGGGACTGGCTGAGTCCTGACAGGGGAGCTTGTGGAGAGGGGTGAGGGTGGCTCGTTGCAGGGTTGTGACTGAGTACATATCGGAGACAAAGGATTACCTGTTGGAGAGCAGGCACAAGGCTCATGCTGTACAGGAGATTTAAGAGACGTTGTTTCTGGTTGTGGAACAGGTTGGGAGCAGATGGGTGACAGCGCAATAATTTGAGCAGCAGGTGAATAGGGACTTTTAGCATCAGGACTAAGAGGCAAGGGAATGTTTGGTTTGACATCATCAAGTAGATAGGGCTCAGGAAAAAAACGTGCACCAGGAGATTTAACTAGTATTACAGGAGAAACTTCTTTTACCTGTAGAATGAGAAAATTAATGGTAAAATGTTACAGTAAGAAGAGGCTTTTACCATTTTTAAATGCCCAGCATACAAGTCAGACAAAGACATTTAGATCCCAGAGCCCAGTATCACCTCTTCAATGGGTAATGCAGGTTTTTGGATTGGAGACAGCACAACATCCACAATCAATTCCCTTGGATTTGCAGACGTTTTCTCTGCAAGGATAAATAAAACTGGCTCAAATATTGATGGACATTGAAAATCATTAAAGCCTGCATAATTATGAAGCAACTGATGTAATGTGTTCAGAGACGCAAGTTATGCAAGTGCATGAACATTTGCAATCATCAGTCTCAAACAGAAATGGAAAAGGCATGTATTTATTTGATTATGATAAGGTTATGAATACCAGTGTTGGAAACGTGTCCCTGGATCTCTGCTTTGCCATTATCCACTGGAAGCATCACCACTTCATCAATGCAATGTGAGCGAGCTTCAGCCTCTGCATCTGAGGGAATGTCCTCTGTGATATTATAGAATTTTAAAACATACATTTTAAAAAGGAAACATTTTGTCCACATGAATTTAGACAAATGTATAAATAATATAAATTAAATAAATTACAAAAAGAGGAAGTAACACAATCTATTCAAAGACCAATAAAAGTAACTAACTTATGTAAAACAACATTATCTTATGTTTGTCAGTAGGCGACGATCTTTAAATGTCAAGACTGTTAACCTAATTTTATGTAGCAAAGTAGTGAAGGGGTTTTCAATGAATTAAATTCTAACAGTTAACTTCCTAAAGACATAATGATATATCACCATAAAATGGCACATGGATTTGACAAACCTTGATCTATTTTCAGTGCCTGGCTCAAAGTCAGGACTGCCGGCTTCTGCTTCTGGGTCATCATCCTCTTCACAGGGCTCTGGGATCACAGGAGAAGAAAAATAAGATGAATACAATGGTCAAAAGTCTAAAAGAAAAGGGAAAAACTATTAGCTATACTCAGGAATATTAGAAGTCCTTCCACATGCAGAAGGTGTTAGCAAAACAGAACAGACAAGGAATGAAGAATGTGTGCAAAAAAAAAAAAAAACAAGCACAGATTATATCATTCATGTAGCTACAAATGATGGACTTGAGGGAACATTAAAATAAACACACCAATGAGTGCACATGACAAAATGTAGAAATAAACAAACTGTATTAGCAGTTAAAAGCATGCAGGTCCATTTACACACAGTCAAATGAATGGGGCTCAAAACCAGCAAGCTGTTGAGAAGGGGTGAGTAAAGAGTATGAAACGCAATGACACCAAACTGACCATTACAAACATAAATAAAGAGGGAAATTTAGCTGAGAGACCCCCTTCCACACACCAACACATTTTTGCATACATTATGTTATTTGAACTTCAGCTGAAATTATTTGCAAGCTTTGGAATCATTTGCAACCATTTTCAGTCTAATTTTTTTCCTGCACTTCTGTGACATGCCTCAAGGCTGTTGTATTCAAGCGTTTGTGCGTGTCTGCTCTCGGAGCCAAAAAATACTCCGAAATGTTTTAAGTTCATTTTGGTAATGACCTCTCTGTGGCCTTGCGCAGTACAGATATAGTGCCCTTGTAATTATGTCACAACAAGCTCTTTGCATCCTCCACAGATGCACCACATGCATCCTGGGACAAAATGGAATTATACCTAAGTACATTTCATAATTTATACTATTTTCAGAAAGAATATGTCAGATGCAGTGTGTGTTTGGATTAATATGAAGGATCTAAACACACCCTGCATGTCAGATGCAGTGTGTGTTTGGATTAAGCTGAAGGAAAATAGCTATCACACCAGACATGGTCTCGCCACTCCAGCATGCAGTGGGGTCAACTTGTTTTTGCATGTTATGTTTCAACATGCAATCAATGTTCAACAATGATTGCAGTGGTGTTACATGTTCAGTAGTATTGTCATGCACTGATGTGTGTATGTATTAGCACTAATATAATGTGCTGGGACTTGTTTTTCTTTCTCTACCTCCAGACATCGAGTCCAACCAGGCTCTGACAGACTCATGACGCATGGATTTGTGGGAGGGGGCTACAATTAAACCAAATGGAAAATGAGAATGGGGAACAGATACACTGAAATACACGGACACAGCAAAACATAAAAACACTACATTCAAGAATAAATCAAAGAGATCCACAGAAAAAGGGGCATATCCACAATGTTGATAAAGTGAGAAATTAGGACACACAAAATATAGGAGAACAAATAACTCAACCAGTAAAAGGTCAAAACAATGTCACAACAATGACAAAGTGTGATATAGAAAAAAATATTAAAGCAGGATGAAAGATTGCAGAAAGTATGATAAGCAAGCAAAATGATATAGTAGATGAAACCTGATAAATTTACATCAATAAGCAATAACTCATGCAAATCACACATCACACACAAAACCTCCTTTACACCTGGCAACATTCATGGTAGATTGATCCAGCTAAAAGTGAACGGCGAAAAACACTAGGAGGAATTCTGTCTAGAAGTCAGATTCTGAGAATTATTTGTATGCCAAATTTTTAATTCTGTAATATTTTGTCTGAAAAATATGCTATTGGGGATTAGGCATTATGGGATTATAATGTACAAAAATTACAAATAAATTCGTTTTTTAAAGAGTAACTTTAAGTAAGTTGCCACAGCAGATGATGGCAAAGGTAATCAAAAATACTGAAAAGGTGTAGGGCTTCTCTGATCACGATCGCACGCCGATCGTTATGCGCATCTCGTCAGTAAAGCCGGTTCTCTAATCGGTGTAAATTCCATCAGGTGCGTGATTTCACATAGAGCAGCTGTTACTACACGGAACAATTGTTAAATGAAAGCTGCGCAAATCCACGTTCATTTTCAGCGTTTATTTGTGCATCTTCTCAGTTAACAACGGCTCCGTGTAGTAACAGCTGCTCTATGTGAAATCACGCACCTGAACAGAATTTACCGCTGATTAGAGGACCGGCTTACTGACGAGTTGCGCATTAATGATTGGCCGATCGTGATCAGAGCAGCCCTAAAAATGAGCAATGCATATTTAAAATAAGATATCTATAGATGCAAGTTAATACCAGGTTTAAACGGCACATCTACTACCCCATAAAAGCCACAGGCTACAGCATGACTCCTCCACATGGGGTTACCTGTGGAGGAGGTGGGCTGTGTGGCTGGGTGTTGTTCAGCCGAGGGCCTGAGAGCTAAAGGTGAACAGTAAGGGGACCCAACCAGTCCTTCAGCAGGTTTGGATGTCCAGTGGTTGTCCATCTGGAATGTCCAGAGGGTCTACTGGTGTATGGCTTGCTGGATGTGCAGGTTCCTAGCTGCATGGTGGCATTACGGGTAGCCATTAAGGTGACCACAGTCATTTTGTAGGATAAATTGGTGGAGAAATGTATCACGTTTAAAAAGTAAAAAGGGTCCAGGTCCACAAAAAGTTCCCATAGGCAGCAATGTGAGCAGAGAGTGAGATTCCAGCCAGCCATAAATGGTCAGACAGACACATTGAAGAAGACAAAAAGAGAGGAAAGCATTATACTTTAGAATAGACCTGTGCCAAGTTAGTATATACTTAAGAAAAGTAGCATGCATTAGAAAAGGATCCTTCAAATATGACAGCAATTTATTAAAAGCAACAATCAACTCTGAGGGTGCTTTCACACTTGAGCTTTTGTGTGAATTTTAGTACACTTGATGTCAGCATTCAGTTCATTTATCTGGCGTGAAACCACAAACCATGTCTGAGTCAGCTTGAAACTGTAATCTGGAATGGACAAATGGATCACAGTCAGTCCAGATTAGTGAACTGCTAATGATAACAATTTGATCACTATACTAGGTCTATAATGCAATTTTTCTGTGTTTTGACCATACAATAATGAAGTCAATAAAGGTTTGGTAACCAACATTCTTCAAAATATCTTTAGCCTATGTTACACAGATGTGTGAAAACACCCTGAAAAATCTCATTCAAAACACCTTGGTGGTGTGAATGCATGCCACTTTAACCACAAACAGCATTACTGCAGGAAAAAGAGAGCAATTAACAATTATGTTCATGGTAAAAGCTCCATAGCCTTGTTAAATTAAAACAACTCAGTAGCTAATAAGAAAAGAGAAGAAAAGCAGGAAAAAAGGTTAATTGTGTTAGCTAAATAACTTTTCAGTTATTGCTGAAGTTATGAGGTATCAGCATGTGCTAAAGCCAAACGCATCCACAGGCATCACTACCTTTAAATACACCCGTATCCTCTTCATTTGTGAGATTTTCCAACCAAAGACCTGACTGAAGCTCCCTGTCCCAGGGGAAATACTCTCCCGCTGTCATCCCATACAATTACCCCAGCACACACACATACACCAGACACACAGTGATGGAAAAGACAGAGCAGAGGATCAAGAAAAAGTGACAGGCAAAAGATGAAAGGG
>NW_020528432.1:0-65000 GCF_003368295.1 Carassius auratus
TAGGGCCCGAGCACCGAGGTGCGAGGACCCTCTTGTATCTGCTTTGTTTTTTATTAGGGCCCGAGCACCGATGGTGTGAGGACCCTCTTGGAATTGCTCCGTTTATTATTATTAGGGCTCAAGCCCAAAGGGCGAGAGGCCTATTGTTTTCCTTAGGATTATTTTTATTATTATTATTATTATATTATTATTATTATTATTTTTTTTTCCAACGTCTCGGGGGCTTTTGGGGCCCTTAACGTGCTTAAAAAGTCTTGAAAATTGGCACACAGATTGGAACCTGCGGCCATTAGGGCCGGGCAGAGACTGATACACGGGCGTGGCACAGGGGCTCTACAGCGCCCCCTGGAATATGGAGGGCCATATATCATACATTCTTGCTCGTAGACGTATGAAACTCGGTACACATATAAATCTCATCAATCCAAACAACTTTTGTATTGCATATCATAGGCTCCGCCCAACAGGAAGTTGGCTATTTAGGGTTTAGTATTCAAATTTTTCGTCAAAGTTGTGGGGGCTTTGGGGGTCCTTAACATACTCAAAAACTCTTGAAAATTTGCGCACACTTTGGAATCTGTGGCCTTTAGGAGCCTGCAGAGGCTGGGACCCGGGCGTGGCACAGGGGCTCTACGGCGCCCCCTGGAACACAGTCAGAAATGTTGATGTATAGCTCACACATACTTGCACATATTCATATGAAACTCAGTACACATATAGATCTCATCGTGCCGAACAACTTTCGTATTGCATGTCATAGGCTCCACCCAACAGGAAGTCAGCTATTTAGAGTTATGTAAAAAGCGCATGCTCTGGAATTTGAAATACTTGTCATAGGTTTTTTTCTCGATTGCCGCCAAACTCGGTCAACATGATCTCAAGACACTGGGGATGAAAAATTGCCAGGGGATTTTTGATATCTCAAACGGTTTGCTCGTGGCGAGGCGTTGAAATTATGGCGAGAAATTAGAAACAGGAAGTGTCTAATACCATCCACATACATTTCCTGATTTTAATCAAACTTCATCAGATTATTCGTTGTATGATGTCGATCGCATATATGTGACTATTAGGAGTCAAAGTTATAGCGCCACCAACTGGCAGAAGGAAGTGTGTCATTTTCAAAATGATTTGAATTCAGCATCTTATTATTACTCGATTTGCTTCAAACTTCATCAGAATAATGTTAAAACACAGCTGATATAAATCTGCAAGGGGGATATTGATATCTAAAAAATTGTTGCCGTGGCAACATGTCAAACTGGAATACTTCTCAGGTGATTTTGAGGCATATAACATGCTTAGAATTTCATCAAACTCAGAACACATATCAGTATTAGTGACAGCTAGACACTGGCAAAAGTTCATAAGAGGGCGTGGAATAGGCACTCTATAGCGCCACCTTTTGTCAAAAGTGGGGGGTTAGTTTTAGCTACAGACACCAAACTCAGTACAAAAATTGTTCTTATCAAGACGGACAACTTTCTAATTCACAGTCATCAGCTACGACCAACAGGAAGTCGGCTATTTTGATTTGAATGTGGATTATTTTTTACATTTAGCCGTGAATTAATGCATACTGCTCAGAGGAGAGTAACACTATACACACCAAACTTGGTCTACATGTTGAAAAAACATTGAGGAACTTAAATTGTGAATGGGTTTTGGATAACTTGGATGGTTTTGTCGTGGTGATTTTTTTAAATGACAATAAAGATGGAATTATTAATTTTCCTGCATTTTTAAATTCCAAACACTTCAAAACCTTTTTTCATACAGAAAAAAAAGTTATTCTGAGTAAATATGCATAGTTTCATGACTTTACAACACTGTATGGATAACAGAAAATTAAAAAACTGTCAGACATCTCATCTCACTCTGTCCATCTGTTTGAGTGTGTGTGCTTAGACTTCCATTGTCTGACAGAAATAGCGCCCCTACAGGTTCAGTTACCGGACTAAAAAAGGGAGGAGACTGTCTTTTGGTTTCGATTTTAAATCGGTTAAAATACAAATAAATACTTGGATTTAATTCACAGTGACAAGCTAAACCAACATATATGATTATTATCAGGTCAGGGCTCATTAATAATTGATGTGTGGTCAGTGATACGTGAGAAACACGAGAGATGAATCACCGCTCTGAGCAGGAGCGTGTGGAATGATGAGCTCAGAAAAAACGAGTTTATTCTTGTTTTATAGCTATTAAAAATAAAGTATTGCAGCGATATCACACAATTCACCAATTAGAGCACACCAATAGCTAAATTAAGATGTTTTTGAACTGTTTGTGTGAAAATGAAATATTTGCGGCTGCCTACTGAAATCACTGCCTCCGATCAGCGCGCACAGTGTCACAAGTTCAAAACAAACGAATTTATTCTTGTTTAAGAGCTTTTTAAAATAAATTATTGCCATAAATGCACACAATACATCCATTATAACACAACACGAGCTAAATGCAGGTGTTTGTGACCCGTTTAAGTGTGCAAGACTATTTGAAAGCGCGACTGGCAGAATAACATATATCTCTCGAGCTGCAGGATTCTGGCTTTCGTCGTAAGAACGAACACATCACGGACAAGATTATTTCAAAATACATAATAGCTTGGCTAATATAAACGAAAACAGCCACGTGAACATAAACTGTTGAGAATTAAATCTGAAGTGGATCAACTGGATTTTAATATTAAGTGACCTCATATACCAGCTGCTTTTGTCTTCAATTTTAATCTATATAAAAAAATTAAACTCATTCATCTTGGCTGCTTTTTTAATGTGTGTACGTATTTATTTATTATTTTGCTCTAACAAGACTTAATCTATATTTAATTAAATCAATTACATTTGATTTTACATTTGATTTGTCCATTTCTGCATCTAAACGCCTAAAAACCTAAAACATGCTCTATTATACTATTGTTAGCAATTTCTTTATCGTCCAAGTTATCTGGTGTACACGCTTTTATTTTCATAATAAACTCGTTTGTTAGATTATACACAGTTATAGTGGTCTATAATAAATATTGACAGGTTTTATTCAAGATGTTTAGAATGATCGCCGTAGGCTAATTTTTTAAAATGTAAATCCAAAAAAAAAAAAAAATAATTAAATAAATTAAAAACATTGGAAAAGAATAACTTGTACTTTTTTATACATTTTGTATAGTTTCATAGTTTATGCATTATAGTTATAAAAACAAACAAATTTAGCCACTCACATAGAAATCTTAGGCCTTATCCTTTTCTGACAGTTTTAGGGATTTTTAAAAATCCTAAAAAACCTTATTTGTGCTGCAAATAATAATTTCAAACTAATTTGATACTGACCTCTGATATCCTGTGACATGATATTTATTTGAATTTACATAATCTCATGGATGTAACAGTAAATCTGTTCAGTTCACAGATCAAGACTAAGCTCTAATGCAAGCAGAACTTTCACAAATGCTTTTAGGTCAATAAAATCATTACAAAACACTTACAAATCATTTAAGGGATTTGATAACACTGTAAAATAATGTCTAATTTGTTAAGATTAGCAAATGCATTGATAACACTTTATAATAACTGCACTCATTAGTAAATAGTCAGTTCATGCTTCATAAAGCCTTGTCCCAATATTAATAGTCAATAGTAAGCAGTTTATAAATACAGCTATAAATAGCTTGTTCTTGGTTTATAAGCACATTTATTAAAAAGGAGAGTAGAGGGTCAGTTATCTTCTTATGAAAAAAATAAATAAAAAATAAACAAACAACAACACTGATTGATACAGAACTCATAAATGTTATTGTGGATTTATGATAAACTCAGCCTGTAAATGAATTCATTCTCCTCCAAGAAGACACAAGTAGTTCACACCAAACTGTTTTAACATGAAGCCATATACTGAAGATGTTAAATTGCGAATGGGTTTAGGATACCTTAAATGGTGTGGCCATAGCGATTTATTAAAGTAACATAAAAAAATACAATAGTAATTTTACTATATCTTTAAAATTTTTAATTCCAACTCTTCATAATTTTTTATATACGTAGAAGTCATCATTTGAAGGAAGCACAGTAAGTTTCATAGCTTTATCATTTTCAAGAGCCAACATAAAATTAAAACTATCATAACTTATAAATCAAGCTTGCAATTCTTAGTACCAATAATGGCCACCAGATGGAGCTATAGGATTACTTTTAAATAATTATTGTAGAAACAAGTATGATTTAAATCATTTATAGAAATCTTTCAAAGAAAAATAATATGAATTTTATGTATTTTACTGATAAAATTACATTCACTTAATTAGAATAACAAGCTGAAGTATTGTGAACTGTATATTAAGAATAATTCTTTATAGGCTTTATGGACAGATACGTTTTGAGTGACTTGAAGGATCAGCACCACATCCTCTTTTACCAGTTTAAAGAATGTATCTTACAGTACAGGTGCGGATGAATTTTGAATGGCTTGAATGGTTTTGTCGTGGTGATTTTTTAAAATATTAGTAAAAAAGTAACCAGTAAATGTCTTTTATTTTTTTAGTGCAGCTTCTAAACACTTAAAAAAAATTTACACATAGAAGACAAGTCATTCTGAGGAAATATGCATAGTTTCATGACTATACAACACTATATGGATGATAGAAAATTAAAAAACTATCATACATCTGATGTCACTCTGTCCCTCTGTCACTGTGGGTAATGTGTGTGTGTGTGTGTGTGTGTGTGTGTGTGTTAAGTGAATTAGTTGTGAAACTATCAGGGAGCATTTAGTCTCCAGCGCCAACATTTTACAGAACTGCCACTTTCCTGGAGTCTCAGAATTACAATGTGTCAGGTTCTGAGAAATCAAAGATTCCAAAAAATGATTTAATTAGAATACCATGAAGTATTGTGAAATACTACATATTAAGACTTTATATATAGGCTTTATGAACAGATTAGAGTGACTCCTGAAGGACCAGCACCACCTCCTCTTGTCCGATGGTTTGAGGAATATATTTTCCTGAATCCGGGGTTAAGATTTAGGAGCTCATTTTTATTCCACCTCCTTTCCGGAAAGTCTGTCTTGCAGAATTTACTAAAAATTAATCTTCACATTAATTCCTAATTATTTTGCAATTATTTTTGTCAGTTCTTCTTGACCTGTTTTTTTTTCTTCTTCTTCTTTTCTGACCTCATGACCCAGTCAGCATTTTTGTACAATGGTCAAATCTTAACTTATCCATTTCTGTATTGCATTTGTGTTTGATATTTCTCATGGGTATTTCATAATTTTCGACTTTGAGTTAAAAACGTTTGAGTTAAAACTCTTTTTTAGCGCATTTCATCTGTAAAAGAAAACATACCTAATGATTCTGCACACATGAATATAAGGAGTTTTTCTCTTCCAGCTTTCCTGGACTATTGTATAGCACTCATAAATGATTAAATAAAAAATAATGGTAGTTATTAAGATTGATATGGCTTGGAATTGGTAAAATGTGCTTGGAAAAAAAATCACAATAAAACAATGTTTTAATGTTTAAGTTTGGAATATTAAATGACATGAATGAATGCTATATAAATATTGTTCATGTTAACATAATGTTTATAAATGAAATCTTATTGTAAAGTGTTACTAAATATATATATATATATATATATATATATATATATATATATATATATATATATATATATATATATATATATATATTGTTCTGTGAATGTGATTTTAAAGTCTAGATGATTCGGATTAACCCTTTAACCGCCATACCCTTTAAAACCTCACTGCCAGAGGGATATTGTGAATGCATGTGCCCGCTGGGCACAGTTTACCTGATGCCACCGGGGTGGCGATGGCATTGGTGGCTTGAGCCCGCCATCGCTGCTTGCAGCTATATTTCTTATTATTATTATTCTTCTTCTCTAAGATGAATCGCATTTTTGAGGGCCTAAACATGCTCGAAAAGTCATGAAACTTTGCACACACCTCAGAACTGGCGAAAATTTACGTCTGATATGGGTTTCAGAAGTGGGTGTGCCAAAATGGCTCAACAGCGCCACCTATACACGTTCAACGGTGTGCGCCTCGAGCTACGTTTCATGTACATGTATGAAAATCGGTATACACATGTAACTCTCCAATACCTACAAAAAAGTCTCTTGGAGCAAAATCCGAAACCCAACAGGAAGTCGGTTATTTCAAATATTATGAGCAAATTTTGTGTCACTTTTGTCATTTCCATGCGTTGTATTTTAACGAACTCCTCCTAGAGATTAATTCAGATCAACACCAAATTTGGTATGCCTAATCTAAAGTCCTTTGCGATGTTAAATTGCGAAGCTTTTGAGTTTTCGTTGAAGGGCCTGTGTGTGGCGGCCTGGCGAATTTCGATGATTCGCCATGAAACAGGAAGTTGCTATAACTCAGACATACAATGACCAATCTGCCCCAAACTTCACATGTTGGATGAGACTCCTGTCCTGAACAGTTTGACACGACAATATTCAGTTATAGTCATAGCGCCACCTATTGGCAACAGGAAGTTACATATTTTAAGCTGCGACAAACTACTCCTAGAAATTTTTGACATCAATGTCTTTTTTGTCGTCAGTCTAATCTAAAGGCCTGTACGATGTTAAAATGAGAAGATCTTGAGTTTTCGTTAAAGGGCATGTCCATGGCGCCATGTCAAAGTTCGATGTCTCGCCATGGGAGTAGAAGTTGCTGTAACTCAGTCATAAAATATCAGATCTTGCCCAGACTTCAAATGTTTGATAAGAGTACTGACCTGAACACATCTGGAGGCTAATATTCCATTGGGTGTGGCAAAATGGCTCGATAGCGCCACCTATACATTTTCAATGGAGTGCGCCTCGAGCTACATGTCATATACATGTACGAAAATCGGTAAACATATGTAACACACCAATAGCTACAAAAAAGTCTCTTGGTACGAAATCCGAATCCCAACAGGAAGTCGGTTATTTTTAATTTTCCCTGCAAAATTGGTGTTGTTTTTGTCATTTTCAGGGGTTGTATTTTAACGAACTCCTCCTAGAGATTTATTCAGATCAACACCAAACTTGGTCAGTGTAATCTAAAGCCCTTTGCCATGTTAAATTGCGAAGGAATTGTGGTTTTGTTAAAGGGCGTGTCCATGGCGGCCTGACAAATTTCGATGATTCGCCGTGAAAAATGATGGTGCTATAACTCAGACATACAATGTCCAATCCGCCCCAAACTTCACATTTTTGTTAAGACTCTTCACCTGAACAGATCTACATGCCAATATTCAGTTATAGTCATAGCACCACCTATTGGCAACTGGAAGTGACATATTTTACACTGTGACAAACTACTCCTAGAAATTTTATGACATCAATGTCTTTTTTGTGGTCAGTCTAATCTAAAGACCTGTGTGATGTTTAGTTGTGAAGATCTTGAATTTTTGTTAAAAGGCATGTCCATGTCGCCATGACGAAGTTCGATGTCTCGCCATGGGAATAAAAGATGTTATAACTCAGGCATAAAATGTCCGATCTTGCCCAAACTTCACATGTGTGATAAGGGTCCTGGCTTGAACACATCTGAAGGCCAATATTCCATTATAACGATAGCGCCACCTGCTGGCAACAGGAAGATTGGCACACATATGGAATAAACTTTGATATATTGCACTTATATTTATGAGTTTAAATGCATATTTCTCAACGTTCACCTTTTTACTAAAGCCACACGATGGCGGTGAGCCCGGGTGAGAGGGCCCGTTCATCGCTGCTTGCAGCTTTAATTAGGGCTCAAGCCCGAAGGGGCGAAGAGCCCTATTGTTCTTCTAAGGATTATTCTTCTTCTTATTATTATTTTTTTTATTTTTTATTAAACCTTACGGGGGTTTTTGGAGGCCTTAACATGCTCAAAAACTCTTGAAAATTGGCACACACATTGGAATCTGCGGCCATCAGGACGCCACAGAGACTGGGACCCGGGCGTGGCACAGGGGCTCTACAGCGCCCCCTGGAACACAGTCAGAAATCTTGAACCATAGCTCACACACACTTTCATGTATTTATATGAAACTCAGTACACTTATAGATCTCATTGAGCCGAACAACTTTCGCACTCTATGTCATAGGCTCCGCCCAACAGGAAGTCAGCTATTTAGGGCTGTTTATAAAAAGCATACTCTGGAATTTGATATACTTGTCATAGGTCTTTTACTTGATTGCCACCAAACTCGGTCAACATGATCTCAAGACATTGGGGATGAAAAATTGCGAGGGGATTTTTTATATCTCGAACGGTTTGCCCGTGGCGAGGCGTTGAAATTAGGGCAAAAAGTGAGAAACAGGAAATGCCTAATAACATCCACATACATTGCCTGAGTTTGATCAAACTTCATCGGTTCGTTCGATGTATGATACCGATCGTATATATGTGATTATTAAGAGTCAACGTTATAGCGCCACCAACTGGCAGCAGGAAGTGAGTCATTTTCAAAATGCTTTGAATTCAGCATCTTATTTTTACTCGATTTGCTTCAAACTTCATCAGAATAATGACAAAACATGGCCGATATAAATCTGTTGTGGGGATATTGATATCTTATATATTGTTGCACATGGCAACGTGTCAAACTTGAATATTCTGTTATGGTGATTTTGAGGCAGATAACAACCTCAGATTTACATGAAACTCAAAACACATATCAGTATTCTTGATAGCTAGACAATGGAAAAAGCTTTTAAAAGGGCGTGGAAGAGGCACTCTATAGCGCCACCTTTTGTCAAAAGTGGGGGGGTTAGTTTTAGCTACAGACACCAAACTCGGTACAAAAATTGTTCTTATCAACACGGACAACTTTCTAATTCACAGTCATCAGCTACGATCAACAGGAAGTCAGCTATTTTGATTTGAATGTGGATTTTTTTTTTTACATTTAGCTGTGAATTAATGCATACTGCTCAGAGGAGAGTAACACTATACACACCAAACTTTGTCTACATGATGCCAAAACATTTTAAACAACTTAAATTGCCAATGGATTTTGGATAGCTTGAACGGTTTTGTCATGGTGATTTTTTTAAATGACAATAAAAATGGAATTATTAATTGTCCTGCATTTTTAAATTCCAAACACTTCAAAACCTTTTTTCATACAGAAAAAAAGTCATTCTGAGTAAATATGGATAGTTTCACGACTTTACAACACTGTATGGATAACAGAAAATTAAAAAACTGTCAGACATCTCATCTCACTCTGTCCCTCTGTTTGAGTATATGTGCTTCAGACTTCCATTGTCTGAGAGAAATAGCGCCCCTACAGGTGCAATTACCGGACTTTTACTTTCACTTTTAAATCGGTTAAAAATACAAATACATACTTAGATTTAATTCACACTGACAAGCTAAACCAACATATCTGATTATTACCGGTTCAGGGCTCATGGATAAATAATTTCTGGCCAGAGATACGTGAGAAATAGGAGAGATGAATCACCGCTCTGATCAGGAGCGTCTGGAGTAAAGAGCTCAGAAAAAAACGAATTTATTCCTGTTTTAAAGCTTTTAAAAATAAATTATTACAGCGATATCACACAATCAACCAATTAGAACACACCAAGAGCTAAATTCAGATGTTTTTGAACTGTTTGTGTGAAAATTAAATATTTGTGGCTGCCTATCTGAAATCACCGCTCCGATCAGCGCTTACAGTGTCGAGCTCAAAACAAACGAATTTATTCTTGTTTAAGAGCTTTTTTAAATAAAATATTACCACAAATGCACACAATAAACCCATTGTAACACTGCAAGAGCTAAATGCAGGTGTTTGTGACTCGTTTAAGTGTGAAAGACTATTTGACACCGCGACTGGCAAAATAATATCTCTCGAGCTGCAGGATTCTGCCTTTCGTCGTACGAACGAACACATAACGGACAAGATTATTTCAAAATAGCTTGGCGAATATGAACGAAAACAGCCACGTGAACATTAACTGTTGAGAAATAAATCTGAAGTGGATCTACTGGATTTTAATGTTAAGTGACCGCATATACCAGCTGCTTCTGTCTTCAATTTGAATCTATAAAAAAAATGAAACTCATTCATCTTGGCTGCTTTTTTAATGTGTGTACGTATGTATTTATTATTTTGCTCTAACAAGAATTAATCTATATTTAATTAAATCAATTACATTTTATTTTACATTTTATTTGTCCATTTCTGCATCTAAACGCCTAAAAACATAAAACATGATCTATTATACTATTGTTAGCAATTTCTTTATCGTCCAATTTTTCTGGTGTACACACTTTTATTTTCATAATAAACTTGTTTGTTAGATTATACACAGTTACAGTGGTCTATAATAAATATTGACAGGTTTTATTCAAGCTGTTTAGAATGATTGCAGTAGGCTAATTTTTTTAAATGTAAATCCAAAAAAAAAAAAAAAAAAAAATTAATAAAAAACATTGGAAAACAATAACTGTTGTACTTTTTTTATACATTTTGTATAATTTCATAGTTTATGCATTATAGTTATAAAAACAAATAAATGTAGCCACTCACATAGAAATAGGCCTTATCCTTTTCTGACAGTTTTAGGGATTTTTAAAAATCCTAAAAAACCTTATTTGTGCTGCAAATAATAATTTCAAACTCAAAAAGTAAATAGTCAGTTCATGCTTTATAAAGCCTTGTCCCAATATTAATAGTCAGTAGTAAGCAGTTTATAAATACAGCCATAAATAGCTTGTTTTTGGTTTATAAGCACATTTGTTAAAAAGGAGAGTAAAGGGTCAGTTATCTTCCTATGAAAAATAAAAAAATAAAAATAAACAAACAACAACACTGATTGATACAGAACTCAGAAATTCTATTGTGGATTTATGATAAAATCAGCCTGTAAATGATTTCATACTCCTCCAAGAAGACACAAGTAGTTCACACCAAACTTTTTTTAACATGAAGCCAATATACTGAGATGTTAAATTGCGAATGGGTTTAGGATAGCTTAAATGGTGTGGTCATAGCGATTTATTAAAGTAACATAAAAAAAATACAATAGTTATTTTACTATATCTTTAATTTTTTTCATTCCAAACTCTTCATATTTTTTTATATACGTAGAAGTCATCATTTGAAGGAAGCACAGTAAGTTTAATAGCTTTATCATTTTCAAGAGCCAGCATAAAATTAAAACTATCATAACTTATAAATGAAGCTTGCAATTCTTAGTACCAATAATGGCCACCAGATGGAGGTATAGGATTACTTTTAAATAATTATTGTAGAAACAAGTATGATTTAAATCATTTATAGAAATCTTTCAAAGAAAAATAATATGAATTTTATGTATTTACTGATAAAATGACCCTCACTTTATTAGAATAACAAGCTGAAATATTGTGAACTGTATATTAAGAATAATTCTTTATAGGCTTTATGGATAGACATGTTTTGAGTGACTCTTGAAGGATCAGCACCACATCCTCTTTTACCACTGTTTAAAGAATTTATCTTACAGAACAGATGCAAATTAATTTTGGATAGCTTGAATGGTTTTGTCGTGGTGATTTTTTGAAATAACAGTAAAAAAGTAACCAGTAAATGTCTTTTATTTTTTTAAAGTGCAGCTTCTAAACACTTCAACAAAATGTACACATAGAAGTCATGCTGAGGAAATATGCATAGTTTCATGACTATACAACACTATATGGATGATAGAAAATTAAAAAAACTATCATACATCTGATGTCACTCTGTCCCTCTGTCACTGTGGGTAATGTGTGTGTGTGTGTGTGTGTGTTTGTGTGTTAAGTGTGTGTGCTGAGTTTGTGTGAATGTGTGGGAGAGGGGATGGGCTTGGTGTCAGAGAGAGAGAGAGAGAGAGAGAGAGGGAGGGAGACTTAATCATCTCTTTAATCACCAGCAGAAAAAAAAAGCAATTTTGTGTTGTTGTTGTTTTTTCATCATTACAGCTTAAGAAATATCTTAGGCCTCAACATCAACTGTTGCTGCTTTATATAGCCATCTCCCAAAATTAATAGTCATTAGTAAGCATTTTATAAATACAGCTATAATTAAATTGTTCATGGTTTATATGCACATTTATTTTGAGGAGATTAAAGGCTGTAATCTTCCTAAAAAAAATAAAAAAATAAAAATAAAAAAATAAACAAACACAGAACTCAGAAACATTTATTTCAAGATGCAATAAAAGAAAACTGTACACTATATATACATATATATACAATTGCATAAGTTTATATTTAATTTTTTTTATCAAGTGTACAGCTAATAATAATAATAATAATAATAATAATGCATTTTATTTAAGGCGCCTTTCAAACCACTCAAGGTCACCGTACAACAAGTAACAACAGTAACAATATTAAAACAAAAAATAACAGCAAATAACAATGTCAATAAAAAACCACAATAATATTAGAATAGCACAACATATTGTGGAATACTATATTAAGACTTTATATATAGGCTTTATGAACAGATAGGTTTTGAGAGATGCTTGAAGTACTAGCATCACCTCCTCTTGTACGACGGTTTGAGGAATATATCTTCCAGATAGTACCGCCGCTCCCTATATGCAGAATACGCAGTCTTCGTAGGGCACCAACTCCCAGAGGAGGCACCATCCCAGTAAAATAAAACATGCGCCATTCTCCCATCCGCGCTCGCGACCGCTCGGACATTTGCGGATGAATGTTCGTAATTGATGGATGGACATCTATGCCCGGGTAAAAGTCATCAGCAATCCGGCACAGAGAAAAGAAAAATAAAGTAAAAAACAAAACAAAAACAGGCATAAATTTGGCTTGACATTGGACATTCGAGAGTCTCAAATTTAGGGACCGTCTCTTAAGTTACATGTGATATTGTTATACAATTTTCTAACGTCAGTAGCATTTGAAGAGAATGACTTACAGTCATAAAAACAACTGTAATTGTTCATCTAGGTGACAGCTATAATGCACCATTAAATTGAATGTTTGATATTTATTAAAACAAACTGTAAGTCATATGTAAATTATGCTACTTTTTCACATGGACTCAAAAGCAAATTTGAAGCTCAATAGCATTTGAGGAGAAAGACTTGCAGTCATAAAACAATTTTAATGTGTTAATTTAGGTGTCAGCTACAATGTACACCTTATACATTTATATATATATTAAAATAAAGTGTTACTAAAGTTATATATATTGTTCTGTGTATGTGATTTCAAAGTCTAGACGGGTCGGATTAACCCTTTAACTGCCATATCCCTTAAAATTTGATTGCCAGAGGGTTACTGTAAATGCTTATGCCCGCTGGGCACAGTTTTCCCGATGCCACCGGGGTGGCGTTGCACTGACGGCTTGAGCCCGCCATCGCTGCTTGCAGCTATATTTATTATTCTTCTTCTTCTTCTTCTTCTTCTTCTTCTCCCGAATGAATCGCATTTTTGAGGGCTTTAACATGCTCAAAAAGTCATGAAACTTTGCACACTCGTCAAACCTGGTGAAAATTTTCGTCTGATATAGGATTCAGAAGAGGGTGTGGCAAAATGGCTCGACAGCGCCACCTATACCAAGAAAATCAACAGCCTTCCAGCTATGTTTCACGTACATGCACGAAAATTGGCACACATATGTAACACACCAATACCTACAAAAAAGACTCTTGGAGCGAAATTCTAAACCCAACAGGAAGTCGGTTATTTTTAATATTATGAGCATATTTTGTGTAATTTTGGTCATTTCCATGTGTTGTATTTTAACGAACTCCTCCTAGAGAGTTCTTCAAATCAACACCAAATTTGGTATGCCTAATCTAAAGGCCTTTGCGATGTTAAATTGCGAAGATCCTGACTTTTCGTTGAAGGGCGTGTCCGTGGCGGCCTGGCGAATTTCGATGATTCGCCATGAAAAATGAAGTTGCTATAACTCACACATACAATGAACAATCTGCCCCAAACTTCACATGTTTGATGAGACTCCGAACCTGAACAGATTGACATGCCCATATTCAGTTATAGTCATAGCGCCACCTATTGGCAACAGGAAGTGACATATTTTACGCTGCGACGAACTACTCCTAGAAATTTTATGACATCAATGTCTTTTTTGTGGTCAGTCTAATCTAAAGGCCTGTGCGATGTTCAGTTGTGAAGATCTTGAGTTTTCGTTAAAAGGCTTGTTCATGGCGCCGCGACGAAGTTCGATGTCTCGCCATGCGAATAAAAGATGTTATAACTCAGGCATAAGATGTCCGATCTTCCCCAAACTTCACATGTGTGATAAGAGTCCTGGCCTGAACAGATCTTCAGGCCAATATTCCACCGGGTGTGGCAGAATGGCTCTATAGCGCCACCTATACACTTTCAACGGAGTGCGCCTCGAGCTATGTTTCACGTACATGTACAAAAATTGGTACACACATGTAACACTCCAATACCTACAAAAAAGTCTCTTGGTACGAAATCCGGATCCCAACAGGAAGTCGGTTATTTTGAATTTTCCCTTCAAAATTGCTGTTGTTTTTGCCATTTTCAGGGGTTGTACTTTAATGAACTCCTCCTAGAGATTTATTCAGATCAATACCAAACTTGGTCAGTGTAATCTAAAGCCCTTTGCAATAATAAATTGTGAAGGACTTGAGGTTTCGTTAAAGGGCGGGTCCATGGCGGCCTGACAAATTTCGATGTTTCGCCATGAAAAAGGAAGTTGCTGTAACTCAAACATACAATGTCCAATCTGCCCCAAACTTCAAATGTTGGATAAGACTCTTGACCTGAACAGATCTACATGCCAATATTCAGTTATAGTCATAGCGCCACCTGTTGGCAACAGGAAGTTAAATATTTTACACTGCGACAAACTACTCCTAGAAATGTTATGACATCAATGTCTTTTTTGTGGTCAGTCTAATCTAAAGACCTGTGTGATGTTTAGTTGTGAAGATCTTGAATTTTTGTTAAAAGGCGTGTCCATGGCGCCGTGATGAAGTTCAATGTCTCGCCACGGGAATAAAAGATGTTATAACTCAGGCATAAAATGTCCGTTCTTGCCCAAACTTCACATGTGTGATAAGGGTCCTGGCCTAAACAGATCTGAAGGCCAATATTCCATAGAGTGTGGCAAAATGGCTCGATAGCGCCACCTATACACTTTCAACGGAGTGCGTATACACTTTAAACGGAGTGCGCCTCGAGCTATGTTTCACGTACATGTACAAAAATTGGTACACACATGTAACACTCCAATACCTACAAAAAAGTCTCTTGGTACGAAATCCGGATCCCAACAGGAAGTCGGTTATTTTGAATTTTCCCTGCAAAATTGGTGCTGTTTTTGCCATTTTCAGGGGTTGTACTTTAACGAACTCCTCCTAGAGATTTATTCAGATCAACACCAAACTTGGTCAGTGTAATCTAAAGCCATTTGCGATGTTAAATTGCGAAGGACTTGAGGTTTCGTTAAAGGGCGTGTCCATGGCGGCCTGACAAATTTCGATGTTTCGCCATAAAAAGGAAGTTGCTGTAACTCAGACATACAATGTCCAATCTGCCCCAAACTACACATGTTGGATAAGACTCTTGACCTGAACAAATCTACATGCCAATATTCAGTTATAGTCATAGCGCCACCTATTGGCAACAGGAAGTGACATATTTTACACTGCGACAAACTATTTCCAGAAATGTTATGACATCAATGTCTTTTTTGTGGTCAGTCTAATCTAAAGACCTGTGTGATGTTTAGTTGTGAAGATCTTGAGATTATGTTAAAAGGCGTGTCCATGGCGCCGCGACGAAATTCGATGTCTCGCCATGGGAATAAAATATGTTATAACTCAGGCATAAAATGTCCGATCTTCCCCAAACTTTAAATGTGTGATAAGGGTCCTGGCCTGAACAGACATGAAGGCAAATATTCCATTGGGTGTGGCAAAATGGCTCGATAGCGCCACCTATACACTTTCAACGGAGTGCATATGCACTTTCAATGGAGTGCGCCTCGAGCTATGTTTCACGTACATGTACAAAAATCGGTACACACATGTAACACACCAATACCTACAAAAAAGTCTCTTGGTACGAAATCCGAATCCCAACAGGAAGTCGGTTATTTAGAATTTTCTCTGCAAAATTGGCATAGTTTTTGCCATTTTCAGGGGTTGTACTTTAACGAACTCCTCCTAGAGATTTATTCAGATAAACACCAAACTTGGTCAGTGTAATCTTAAGCCCTTTGCGATGTTTAATTGCGAAGATCTTGAGGTTTCGTTAAAGGGCGTGTCCATGGCGGCCTGACAAATTTCGATGTTTCGCCATGAAAAAGGAAGCTGCTGTAACTCAGACATACAATGTCCAATCTGCCTCAAACTTCACATGTTAGATAAGACTTCTGCCCTTAACAGATCTACATGCCCATATTCAGTCATAGTCATAGCGCCACCTGCTGGCAGCAGGAAGTGTCAATGTTTTACACTGCAAATAACTACTCCAAGAAATTTTATGACATCCAAATTTTATTTTGGTCAGTCTAATCTAAAGTTCTTTGCAATGTTAAATTGTGGAGATCTTGAGATTTTGTTAAAGGGTGTGTCCATGGCGCCATGACAAAATTTGATGTCTCGCCATCGGAAGAGAAGTTGTTGTAACTCAGGCATTAAATGTTCAATCTTCCCTAAACTTCACATGTTCGATAAGAGTCCTGGCCTGAACACATCTGAAGGCCAATTTTCCATTATAATGACAGCGCCACCTGCTTACAACAGGAAAATTGGCAGATATATGGAATAAACTTTGACATATTCCACTTATATTTCTGAGTTTAAATGCATATTTCTCACCGTTCACATATCTACTAAAGCCACTTACTGCCGGTGAGCCCGGGTGCGAGGGCCCGTTCATCGCTGCTTGCAGCTTTAATTCTCTTTATAATTGAAGTTTAGATCAGAGGTCGTGTTAACCGAATATTTTCCGTCATTGACTGATTTTTTTTTAGCAGTGACGGAAACATCTGAAGGTCGAATCCTACAAAGTCTCGAAAGTTTGGAAAATGCTTGATTTAAATTTATTTCTTCAGGACATCAGATGTAACGTTAACTAAAAATATAAATAAAAACGGCTGACAATCTGTATTTTTTATTGTTTAATGTCGCGAGGCAACCTCTGTTACGAAGCACGTCTCGTGTAATTCCATGTATTTGGCGCCTCGTGTATTCACCTGGCGCGCAAACATCTGCATTAAGAAATGTTGCTTGCTTGCTGTAATTTTATCGATAACTGGCTAGAAGATAAATAAAAACTGATTGCGTCGACGATCAACAGACTGAAAGGCATCCTGTTATGTAAGAAACACACTGATGTGAGCGCTATGGGAGAATAAGCCTTCAGCAGCCATTCCAAAGGTAATCGGAGACAAATGAATTTGACTGAATTCTTTAAAAACATTATTAAATTAATTAATATCGAATCAATATATAATTGTAATGTAGGGGGGGGGGTTGTTCTTTCCGTCGTGCACGTTTGTCTGAGCACTCTGGTTTCTATTTACAAAAGCAAAAGTTTAAATTTTAACGTCTGCAGCATTGTATGCATTGTAGCCAGTCGAACGTTTAGTTTTTCGTGATGCTTAGAGCAGTAGTTCCCAAAGTGGGGGTCGCGACCGAGAGCGGGGGGTCGCGAGATGATTTACAAAAAATATAATTCCTGTATATATATATATATATATTTTTTTTTAATATATATATGTTAATTCGAGATGGTGAAAAAAAAAGTCCTAAATACACATTTAGGTCTTTATTTTATTACACTTTGTCTGTTTGCGTCTGTAGATTTCGCGTGAATTCAACAAGAGTTAACGTTGTAAATCATCCTGCCGATCCGCGATCTCTGTCTGCTCTCTTTCATCCAGTGTTGCCAACTTCTTTCAATGGAAAGTAGCTAAACCCTGCCTGAAAAGTCGCTAAATGTCGCTAGATGACGTCATATGCTAATTAGCATATTCATGACGTAAGTGCGTCATATTATCTTGCCCTTTCTATGCTCACGTACTGCGTTTTAAGGCAGCCAAAATTCTCAATAAAAGTTTTTTATAATTATATTTTAATGTTTCTGTTGTCCGACAACGGAATTAATATTATAATGACTGAAACGCGGTCCATTAAGAATACATAACCAGCTCTCAAAGATGTTAATCTCTGCACTAAAATCTTATTCACGACATTGTCTAATGAAATCACATACACATAAGATTAAGATAATGATTGTACTGTGATTTCGGCAAAATTTTTTATGTAAAATAGAGTTAGAAGCAACAGAATATATTTTTTTAACTGAAAGTGCTGCTTCTCTCTGCTCGCTGAACATAGCAGAAGCAGATGCAGAGAGAGAGAGGCGTGTGCTCACGCTGGGAGAGAGAGAGAGCGAGAGAGCTCGTGCGGCAGTACCGGAGAGTCTCAGAGACTAAATAAGGTCTGTCAAAAAAAGTCGCCAGATTTGTCGCTAGTCGCTTTTTTGGAAAAAAGTCGCTATGGGGGTCTGAAAAGTCGCTAAATCTAGCGACAAAGTCGCTAAGTTGGCAACACTGCTTTCATCACAGGCACGGCTGGAAAGCTCTCTCTTCACTGTACAATAATGTCAGATCCAAATATGGTCATTTCCTTTTTATCAGCAACCAATCCCAAAAGTAAAAGGGATGAATGCGCAATCTCATTGGCTGATGATAAATCTTTAAAGCCTGTTTTCTCAAAATGACCTTTCTCTCATACTCCAAGTACGAAATCTCCACTTTAGTAGCACCTATATACACCTAACTTTCCAGTCTTGTACCTAGTTATATTATGAAGACATTTACAGAGGGATTTGTAAATATATTATTCCTAGCCTGATTTATATAACATTTTATTACAAAAAAACATGGCGAAAATCATTTTTTAAGGCTATTGATTGATAGTATATTCTGATTTACAGGATAACATAAGTAGATATCCATAAATCCCTCTGTAATTTTTTTACCATCTAATATGTGAGCACAATGAAAAAAATAATTTTTAATCTGGTTTTATCCAGATCACTTTCATAAGTATTTCCCTGAAGGAGACGCTCCCGATATGACTGGATAAGGTCACCATTTAATGTAACCACGGCAAATCATCTGGCGTCAGATGCGCTTGATGAACTTTCAACCGATCGAACCCTGAGGACTGCATTTGACGGCAAGACGCTGGATGAGTTCTGGGTTTCTGTTGCGCTGGAATATCCACAGTTGTCGAAAGCCGCGTTGGATGTCCTCATGCAATTTGGCTCAACGTATTTATGTGAAAAGACATTCTCCGCGCTGACTTACATTAAGAATAAACACAGGTCACGGCTTAACGTGGAAGATGATCTGCGGGTGGCGATCTCCAAAGTTAAACCTAGAGTGGACCTGCTTTGCTCCGCGCACAGCGCCCATCCATCACATTAGGCGTTTGTTTGTTTTTTTGTTTTTTTTTGTTTCTTATTCACAATTTAGCACATATTACACAAACAACGCAATCACAAAAACAAACAAAAAAAACATCCAAAAGAGTACTAAGGCCCATATAGATTGGAACTCTTGCAGTCTTGAATGCTGTTTACTTGTAATCTTAAAAATGAAATTAAAATTATAAAAATATACAATTAACTGCTCCACCCATTGACCAAATCTGGGTCCTGATTGGGAAATCCATACATGTAGGTAAGGCGTTTTTTCTGAATACAAAGTTATTGTTGTATGCGTGTTATAGGCAGCTTGTTCGTATTCTGTCTGTAAGCATTTCACAGTTATGGATCTATTTGTTTTTGTCCATAATTTGTTAATAAAATAGCCTGGCTTAGAGATTGTGTTCCTTTTTGTTTTAGCTCTGTCAGTATGTAACCAAATCGCAAATCCTCATAAGACGGGGGGGGTCGCGGGTCGTCAGCAATAATATTGGGGGTCGCGGTCTGAAAAGTTTGGGAACCCCTGGCTTAGAGGACTAAACTTTCGGAGTGACCACCGCTTTTACCAGAGTGAGTTCTGTAAATAATCGTTACGTGATAGTAGTAACCATAGCAACGGACGTGACAAAAAAAATCTGATATGACAATATAGATCTGTGCATCATGTCTTACTGTGTAAATACAGACTAATAGAGCTGCCACTGACAAGAATAAATAAAACAAATCAGTGTTGGCTGAATATGTTTAGATTCAGTTAAATAACACTTAAACACTCTTTTTCACGTGTCATTTTTAAAACAATGTTTATTTATTAAAATAATATTTTAAGGTATTTAAGGAAGATATTCATGTATTATATACTCATTATTATCATTATTATTATGCCAACCATCTACAAAAAACTCAACCTAACTTACAGTTGACAACAAATATACAAAAATATAACCACATTTTTAAAAAGTATCCAAAGAGTGATTTAATATAAGTTGTATTATATTGAAGATTCTAATATTTTAGCTTGTAGTTTTCTAAAGGGGTGCTGTTTATACTATTTATATTCTTTAATTTTGTTGCTGCTTGAAAAATGGATTTAGGGACCTTAAAAATGCTTGAAAAGTGCTTAAATTAAACTCTTCAAAATCTGTACAAACCCTGACTATGAAAAGTGACTCTTCATATATTAAAAAAATGAACAATCTAGCCTATATGCTCCTATATCCTGTAAGTTCATGAATGATTAAAAATAAAAATGTGAATTAAAACGAAAGCTATTAAATGTCTTATAATTAAAATATGAAAATTAAAATAGAGTAATATATTAAGGTGCAATTTTTACGACCATATCCATCAAAATAAAGGACAATGTGAAAGTCTTACGCAACCACTGGTTTAGATGTACATTTATATGAAATTTTATTCTTAGCACCATGCTAGTCTACCGTAGCTTTGCCCATTAAGATAAAAATAGTGCTAAAAACATTATTGTTCTCCCACTTTCTAACCCTAACACAACAACTTCTGTTTTTTCTGTATTCAAAGCTAAAGAGAAGTTCAGCATACCCCCTGAGACAAACATGTATGTGCTGGATGACAGTGGAACAGAGGTTGATGAAGAGGTCTTCAGCGACATCTTGGAGGAAAAAGCAGACATCCTGTGGACCATTGTTAATGTTCTTTCAGTTTCTGGTAAATGTTTGTACAATTACAGTGTACACTGCAGGGTAACAATACCAATGTGTTAACATTGTAATTTATTTGCTATCACAAAACCAAAACAGTAGCTTCTCACCAATGTCCGATTTGTGCTTTCTCTGTTAAAGGACCACTTTGCATATTTCCAACCTTATCTCTTATCTGTCAGTGTTCACATAAGGATTTGAAAAACTACATTTGAGATAAAACGGATTAGCCGGTAAGACTGTTGACCCGAGTACTTCTCAAAAAACAGTCAGTCTTGCCATCTAGTAGTTAATGTATCATGGCCTAAACTGCTTAAAGTCTGGCCACATTAACTACCAAAACTCATGTAATTTATAGATGGCAAAGAAAAAAGTTTCCTGGAAGCAGTCTCACCATGCCTTTTTTTAACCTCTCCTCACTTAAACCTGTGGAAACATTGACTGAAATATTTTTTTTTAAATTATGATCTTTTTGCCCTTTTCAGACTCTCCCATCCAGTCCTCGTTCACAAACACCTTGTCACTATCATCACCCTCATCGGACAGTGATGCTTCTCTGATGTCCCCAAAAAGACAGCGCATTGATGACACCTTTGTGATGTCCCCAAAAAGTCTACATACTGATGACAGCCAAAAAGAGGTGATGTTTTTTCAGAACATTTCTCTTTATGTTGTAAACATTACATTTACCTGTTACTGTTACCATAACATTTTTACCTGTTGTCAAGCTTGTCAAAAGAATTCTGGAACAAAAGCCTGGAGGTGAGAAAATCCTTGCAAAATATACAATGACAGGAGAGATGAAGGACCGAGCACGCCGTGATCTCGTCAGCATTGTTGTTGCTGAAATGTTTGAAAAGTATGGGTAAGTAAAATGCTTTATGGTGCATGATTTGGTAAAGTGTATATTCATAGAATTCAATTGCAGATTTGGTAGTTGTAATCAAATAGGTGATTATCATTAAATGACAACCGTGGCCAATGAGCTGTGGCCTTGCGCAGATCATAGGTTTTCCGGTGTGTTGGTTTTAATACACAACATTTATTCCACAGACGTGCTCCCCCTATGGATAAAAGAGCACAGTATGCATTGGGGATAGTAACACTGTTCCCCTCTCTAAAAGATCCCTACTCCAAAAAAGGCTATGTGAGTACATATTTAAAAGTAAGATTAATCTTAATAAACAAATGAATAATGTTCTGGTGCATTTTAAAAGTCTAACACTTCTTTTCTAAAGATCTCTATTGATTCATGCTGAAACAATTTTTTTATACATTTCCATCTTTGTTGATACTGTCTTTAGGAACACTTTTTTGACATAGACAGCAATGAGGGCTACATTGCCTGGAAGATTAAAAACACACAGCGAGAACTCAGCAATGGCGGTACCAATGGGGGTAGGAGAAGGAGCTCTCACACTACAGGCAGCAGCGGACCAAACTTAGAGAGAGAAGTGACTAAAGTGCAGCAGTTGGAGGGAGACCAGTGTCGAGAGGCCATATCTCTACTGAAACACAGCACAGACAACGAACAGACCTTCATGAAAATGAGAGAAACCTTCCAGCACAGGCAAAAGTTGATCCATGATCCTGAGCAATGCAGCACAGTGCTTACTGTGTTCCCAAGGTTTCTTGACACAAAAGGCCTGGTAAGTTGTTTTTTTTTTGTAAGCACATTTATTATGTTTTTGCAGTGTCAAGAACAGCTGTTCAAAGATGAAAACGGTCACCTACCACTATACCACCATCATCAAATACACATATGCTTGCTTCCTCCCCTTTAGGTGGCGCAAGACTTTGACCTGTTGTTTGGAGCTGAGACTTCATCAAAACTCCTTGAGAAATGGGATTTCCTGAAGGCCAAAGTAATAGAGCAAGCCAAGGACATCAGCAAGACACCCCTGCTTGACCATCTCATCCAGTCTGCTGAGGAGAACACTGATGAGGATGACGAGGTCCCAGGTAAATAATTTACATGAATCTGGTGTGTATCTTTCAAATGTTGACTTAATTTATTTACCATGACAAATCGTTGTGTAGACAAATTATATATATTTTTAGGGCTGAAACAACTAATCGATAATGAAAATAATCAAGAAAGAATTTCATTATCGATTAGTTGGGTCTGTGACATCACTGTGGAAAATTCCAGTCAGTGATGTCACTTCACAATGGTGTAAAACGCATTTCTATGCATAAAACGCATCTGAAAAACAGAGCAGAGGTCGCAGAGTTAGCTGCTGCGGGAAAATTGCACAATACAAAGCATGAGAATGTTTTATATTATTATACAATTTATTATAAATTGCCCTTTTAATCCAACCAATTGATTAATAATTGACAGGTTAATCGATTATCAAAAAAAATGTTAGTTGCAGAACTAGTATTGTTATTGAAAAGAGTTTTGAGTTTTAATATTGATGTAGTATCAAAGGTTTTGGTCAGGTGTATATCATGCTTTAAGCAGGTGCTTCTGCCTTCTCAGGTTGGGATAGTGACATGGCCTCACTGCTACTGCTGGTCTACCTACTGCCACCACCTCCAAGTGGAAAGAAGGGAGCTGTAAAGATCAGTACCCGGGAAGCTGTGGACCATGTAGTCAAATTTCATAAGGTCAGTGTGTCCTGATCTCCAATGGCAATAGCCATTGTCAAAAGGCAATTGTGAAACCCCCCAGATTATTGATCTGTTTCTTTTCAATGCCACCTCCACAGAATTTTAAGTCTGATAATTTATGTTTTGCCTCCTTGAAGTGCATAGCGACTAGAGAGTGGGGTTCACCTCTTTTCACTGCAGTCTTGTGCTCGTTCATTCTTATTTTCAGTTGTCTGTTTGTCTTGCCAACGTATTGGAGTTTGCAGGGACATGTGCTAAGGTAACCAACATTAATGACCTCTCTGTTTAATTCCCTCTCTTTGTGTGACCGTGGTACAAAAACCTTGGTTGCCTAATCACAAGCTGAATATATCCTGTATGGGAAAGCTAACTGTGCCATCAAAGGTTTCTATCAGAGTGTGACTTATCCATCAAAATGTGATGTTCAGTGTAGATTCATTTCAGTTTATTCTTATCTTACAGTCATGTCGCAGCCTTCAGGAGCACTCTGGTCCAAACCAGCGGAGGCAGCCCTACATCCTGGCAGTTGGGACGACAAGAAAGCACATCCACGAGTTCTACATTGCATTGGATGGTGATCTCCTTCCCTGCAAGGGCAAGTCTTCCCTGTCAGCCTTTGATGAACTTGTCACAAGGTGACGATCTTTAGGGGCGGAACCAAAATTCGGGAAGTTTGGTTCCGCCCGGAAGTGTTTCCGCCCGGACCGGAAAAACAGAACACCGGAACTTCCGGTAGCGCCGTAAGAGGGAAAATCAGGGAATTCGATGCACCTGTGCCTAGTTAGGGACAGCGGTTGGTGATTGGAGGATACGCTGGACAAGGCAGTACTTAAGGCCAAGTTATTTCACAGTCTGGGAGCTCTTTCTGGTGTGTGTGAAGCACTGTGTCGTGCCCGTCTTGGTGCGCTGCTGGTGGCTGTCTAACTCTCTCTCTCCCTCAGGCTGGAATTGTATGATTGTGAAGACATCGCGAACCTTAAAGGTTGAGAAGTGAACGGATTATACGGCGAATTGAGACGACGTGAAAAAGGGGATTGGAAGCGGCATTGATGTGAGTACTAAGAGCAAGCCGAAAGTGCCCTGTATATTGACCTGGCGTTGTGTAGATCTCCCCAGGAGGAGGAGGGCGGCCCTACCCCTAATATAGCGTGGTGGGAGAGCCGAAGGAATACTTATTGAAGTAGTCACAACGACGACATCACTAGCTAGGCCGCATATTCCATCGCCAGATCCGAACCAAGCGAAGTGAAGGAAGATGGGTGTCCTTTTCGTACACTGAGTGTGGTGGGTGAGTCTTCGTGCTGTGAAAACCTATAATTTTGATGTGGTGCTGTATATTGCTGTGGGTTGCTGTGTATTGCCGTGTGTCCTGTCAGATAAACCCCCGCCTTCACGCACTCCGTCGCGGGAGGATAAGGAGACTGCTGGTTCTAGCCTAGTTCAGTACAGTATATGTTGTGAGCGTGCTTCAGATCTCCGGAGATAGCACGGTACGCTGTGTTCAGCCCAGAGGTGGGAGCTATTCAAAGCAAACTAACTGTGCTTTGTGTCCAATCTGATACCTGTGGAGAGAAAAGGAAAGAGAGAGTGAGTAACACAAGGAGAAACAGAGGAAACCTGTACTTGCAGTACGCTGTGTTCAGCCCAGAGGTGAGAGTCATTCAAAGCAAACTAACTGTGCCATTGTGCCCAAGTTGATACCTGTGGAGAGAAAAGGAGAGAGAGTGGATAACGCGAGGAGAAATAGAGCGAAACCTGTACTTACGGTACGTTGTGTCCAGCCCAGAGGTGAGAGCCATCCAAAGCAGAGTAACTGTGTTTTGTGTCCAAGTTGATACCTGTGGAGAGAAAAGGAGAGAGAGTGGGTAACACGAGGAGAGACCGAGGAAACCTGTACTTACGCCGCTGCCTGTGGAGAAAGAGAAAGCGAGTGAGCACCCAAGGAACGAACTGTGTGAACCAGTACTTACTGTGAGCTGCAATCAGCGAAGAGGTGAGAGCAAAACCAAGCCGAATTAACTGTGCCTTTGCGTCCCAGCCGTTGCCTGTGGAGGAAGAGAAAGAGAGTGAGCACCCCGAGAACGAACTGTGTGAACCAGTACTTACCGTGAGTTGTATTCAGCGAAGAGGAGGAAGGAGGGCGCTACGGATACCTAAGACTCTGGCCGGGCCCCGAGTCCCACGCCCCGGATCCCCGTGGCCCCCTTGCTCCCTGACCTCTTCCCGGCCATAGCCCATCTGGAGGGCCGAGTCAGAGTTTAGTTTTAATTGCCCTTTCCCTATTCCCCAAGCTATTTTTAAATATTTAAATAAAGATTTGTTTTATCACTTACTTGTTCTCGTGTTGTTTGGCCATTGGGTTGGCTTTGGGGACCTCCTCGAGGTGGAAGTTGAGAAGGGGTGTGGCTTAGTCAAAGCATAGCCCGCCCCTTGGGTGTGACAAACTTTTCAAAGCACATTATGTTTTCGGCATCTCCTATGACCAGGCCTTAAATGGCATGTACACATTTGTGCAGACCACCATCTACAACATTGATGTAGGTCATTCTCACGAAACTCCCAGAGTCAAGGACCTAAGAGCTAAGCTCCTCAACTAAAGAGTTATGATGTTCAGATGCTTTGTTTGCAAGTCTAGTTTTGTTACCGTTCAAATGTTGATCCGTCATCTCAAAGTTTTCCATGCCTTTTATCCTGGTAAGAAGTTTCAGTTGATGTGTGACCAGACTGGATGCCACCAGAGATTTTGGACTTTTTCAGGCTTTAGAAAACATCTCCATAACAAACATAGCGCTAAAAGTCTAGATCAATTTGAGAACGAACCCGTCATAGTTGACGTATCTGATGAACCCGTAGTTAATTTAATTCCAGAGCAACCAGAGAATTCTCAAAGCTGTAATGAGACCAGGCAACATACCCAAGAAATGTGTGCATCCCTTATTGCAAATCTCCAAGGCTGTGGTGTGGCTACTAATGTCATAACGACTGTTGTTGAAAATATGGAGGAACTTGTAGAGGAATTGCATTCAAACGTTAAAGATGATGTTGTAAAATTACTCTCTAACGATGAGGAGATCAGAACAAAGTTTGACGATTATTTTGACAACCTTGAAAATCCATTTAGCAAACTGAACACTGAGGCAAAAAGGAAAAAACATTTCAGTGAGAAATGGGGTATTGTAGAACCTGTTGAGGTAGCCCTAGGAGTGAGGTATGACACTAGAAGGAATCGAACTACTGGCACATATGATCAAGTTCCCATAACAGACAAATTTGTTTATATTCCTCTATTGCAAACTTTGAAGTTCATATTCACCAACCAAGAGATCTGTGATCATTTTGTGCAGCCTTGTGAGAAAACTGGGTTTTACAAAGACTTCTGTGATGGTAACTATTTTAGAGATCACCCCCTCTTCTCTGAAAATCCAAACTCTCTCCAAATACAGATATTCTACGATGATTTTGAAATGGCAAATCCTCTCGGATCCAAGCATGGTATCCATAAGGTTGGAAGTATATACTTTGTTTTACGAAACCTATCTCCAAAGATAAACTCCGCTCTTATGAATATTCATCTTTTAGCCCTTTTTCATACTGAGGATGTGAAGAAGTATGGATTTGATTTAATCTTACAGCCCCTCGTACGTGATCTGAAAGTCCTTGAGTGTACAGGAATTGAAGTTCCTTTCTCTGATGAACCAGTTTACGGAACAATTGCACAAGTAACTGGAGACAATTTGGGATTGCACACATTACTCGGGTATGTTGAATCATTCAGTGCAAACAATTTTTGTTGTTTTTGTCTAGTAGACAAACAGACCTCACAAACGGTTTTCAGGGATGATGATCCAAGAATAACATTGTGTAATAAAGCACTGCATGATCAGCATTGCAATGACCTCATGGTAGATCCTACACTGCCATCCACATTTGGAGTTAAGCGACAATGTTTATTCAATGATCTACAGTACTTTCATGTTTCTGAAAATTATGCTGTAGACATTATGCATGACATATTGGAAGGAGTGGGGCAATTTGAGCTGAAGTTGCTGTTTGCTTACCTCTCAGACAACAAAATCATATCCAAGACAGATGTTTGTAACCGAATATACTCATACAATTATGGCTTTGTTGAACGAAAAAATCGTCCAACCAGAATAAACTTGGAGCAGACTGGAAATGGAATTGGTCTCAATGCCATTCAAACTTTTTGCTTAATCCGGAATATGCCCTTGATCTTTGGAGATGTTTTACTATAGACTCTTGTTGCTTCTGTTGCAAATTATGAACATTATATTTTCTCCAGTTGTTACTGATGGAATGACAGTATGTCTTAAGCATCTCATTGTTGACCATCACCAACTTTTCAAAGAGCTTTACCCACATCGTAGAATGATCCCTAAACATCACTTCATGATTCATTACCCCAGAGTCATTCGAAAAATAGGTCCAATTCTACATGTTTGGTCAATGAGATTTGAAGCCAAACATAGGTTTTTCAAGAACACAATCAAAAATTTCAAAAATGTAACAAAGTCATTGGCCCAAAAACATCAGATGGCTATAGCATACCATTGGGAATCAATGCCATTTAAAAGTATTGACTGTGGGCCAGTAAAAACTGTTCAGCTCATTGACTTGCCACATGGTGAGATGATTGCAGAAGAACTGCAGGTTGACTTAGACTGTCAAGTTGATCTGACTTCTTGGATCACTTGTTTTGGAACTGAGTATCGTCCAGGCCTTTTAGTTTGCACGGACAAAGAGGACGATTTGCCTGTATTTAGTCAGATAAAAGACATCATTGCATTTAATCGAGAATATTTTCTTGTAACAGAGGACTTTCAGACACTTTGTTTTGCAGAGCATTTTCATTCCTTTCATGTGACACAGGGAAATGATCAGAATGTTTCCATGCTTAAAGTTGATAAATTGCACTTCTTTAAGCCGTTTGATCTGCAAACTACTTATGGTTTTGATAGAGATTATCAATATGTGGTTCCTGTACATGTGTTTGTATAAGTTTGTGGTTTTTGAACATCCATGAACTGTTAAATAAAACAGACATAAAAAGCACTGACTTGGAGTATTTTTAATTCACTGATGGTTCTAGGTTTACACTGCAGGTGTTGGAAACTATTGAAACATTGTAAATAAAAAAGTACCAGCTTTAGAGTACATTTGTACTCTCCAAGTGTTAAATAATGAGCTCTGCAAAGGTTCTAGGTTTACACTGCAGGTGTTCAAAAGCACTGAAACGGTGTCAAAAAGAACTATTTATAAGAGTACATTTTAACTCTCCAGGTGTTCAAATGTAACTATTTTGAGAGTATTTATTTTACACTTTTTTACAGTGTTCAATGAACACCGAACTCTTGGACCTATATATACACTGAAACCAGTGTTCAGTGTACTCCTATAGAGTACATTGAACACTCAGATTTTTGCAGTGTAGAAGTGCCCTGTTAATAGTTTAAAAAAAAAATATCTGGCCCTTCGTCGACTAGATGCAGATTCTTCTTATCTTCTTCCTCTATGACAAAACCTGAACCTACTGAACATTAGAACAGTTTAATAGTCTGGGCTGCATTTCCGAAAAACACCGTAAGCCTAAATTTGATCGTAGAAACATTGTCATCAATGGAGCAACAATCAGATTATGTTGTTTTTGGGAAACTGCCCTGGAGCAGAGTTTTCCAAACCGATTCCTGGAGTACCCCAATGCTGCATGTTTTGCATGTCTGCTTAATCATACATACCTTCACAACCTCACTTCCTGGGTTATCAGTAATGAGGGCATTCGGCTGGACAAGAGGAAGTTTGCTGCAGTACGAAAGTGGCCCACTCCCACAATTGTAAAAGAGTTTCCTTGGTATTGCCAATTTCTATCCATGCTTCATCCATAACTTCAGTTCCATTACTCATTTACTCACCAGTCTCCTCAAAGTCAGCCCCAAGTCTCTGTCCTGGACTCAAGCTGCTACCCAAGCCATGCAACGACTCAAAGCATTTCCCAGCGCACCGCTCCTAATTCATCCAGACTCCAAGAAACCCTTCGTGGTTGAAGTTGATGCCTCTACAACAGTAGAGTTGGACCGATCCTGTCTCAGCATCAGAGACATCACCAAAACTTCAATGTGCTGCCTTCTCTAAAAAGGTCACCCCAGTGGAGAAAAAAAGACAACATCGGGAACAGAGACCTTCTTGCCATATAACCTGGACCTGGAGGAATGGAGGTCACGTCAAACCTCAAGACTGTCAGTCAATTCAATTCAAGTTTATTTGTATAGTGCTTTTTACGATACAAAAAAAGCTTGTAAATTGTGATCAGTTTATGTGCAAATGAGGGTCAGCATCATCTCTTCTCAGGTGTTCTGGATCCAGACTGGAGCTTGTGTAAATCCTAGTTACCACGGGATGAGGATCCCAGCAGAAACAGAGAAACACAGAGACATTATTAGTGTAGCTGCTGTTCCAACAAAGTACAATTAATTAGTTTAACCCAAGCTAAAGAATAAGAATGCGCATTTGATCAGATACAACTGCAGTCACAATTTATGAAATGCATTAAAAAATTTACAAATTGGCAAATAATTAAGTGTATAAACAATTGTGCTATAAATGATAATGGAATAGGATTGGGTGAGATACAGGAATGTTTTAGGATTGAGGGGTAACAAATAAATATAAGGATATTGCACACTTATAAGCATAAGTAGGGAACATTTAACTGTTCATGAGGTAGATTGCCTGGGGGAAGAAACTGTTCTTGTGCCTTGCTGTTCTGGTATTTGCGGCTCTGAGGCGCCGGCCAGATGGCAAAAGTTCAAAGATGGGGTGACTTGGATGTGAGGGATCCAGAGTGATTTTCTGAGCCCTTTTCCTCACTCTGGATGTATACAGTTCTTGAAGGGTGGGCAGGGGAGCACCAATAATCCTTTCAGCAGTCCGAACAGTTCTCTGTAGTCTTCTGATGTCTGATTTTGTTGCTGAACCAAACCAGACAGTTATAGAAGTACACAGTACAGACTCAATGATGGTGGAGTAGAACTGTTTCAGCAGCTCCTGTGGCAGGTTAAACTTCCTCAGCTGGCGAAGGAAATACAACCTTTGCTGGGCCTTTTTCACAATGGAGTCAATGTGAATGTCCCACTTCAGGTCCTGAGAGATGGTGGTTCCCAGGAACCTGAATGACTCCACTGCAGTCACAGGGCTGTTCATGATGGTGAGTGGGGGGAGTGCAGGGGGGTTTCTCCTGAAGTCCACGATCATCTCCACTGTTTTGAGGGTGTTCAGCTCCAGGTTGTTAAGACTGCACCAGACAGCCAGCTGCTCAACCTCTTGTCTGTAAGCAGACTCATCACCGTCCTGGATGAGGCCGATGACTGTAGTGTCGTCTGCAAACTTTAGGAGCTTGACAGAGGGGTCTTTAGAGGTGCAGTCGTTGGTGTTTGGCTGCCGCTGTTCTGCCAACCAATCATCTAAAGTTTTTCCATTAGAGGAGCGTGAGCAAAATGTGGCATTCCCATATCGGCTATGACCAAACTCTTTAGTTTTGGGCTGCCCACATTTGCTGCATGTGTTAAAAGTAACCCCTCGCACATACTTCCTCTTATGGACTCCGCTTTCCGTCTCCAGGGCCCGCCGGCGCCTGTTCCTCTGGGTGTAACGGGACACAGGAGCAGCAGGCACTGGAGCAGGCACTGGAGCAGGCACTGGAGCAGACACTGGAGCAGACACTGGAGCAGACACTGGAGCAGACACTGGAGCAGGCACTGGAGCAGACACTGGAGCAGGCACTGGAGCAGACACTGGAGCAGGGGCTGGAGCAGGGGCTGGAGCAGGCACTGGAGCAGACACTGGAGCAGGCACTGGAGCAGACACTGGAGCAGGCACTGGAGCAGGGGCTGGAGCAGGCACTGGAGCAGGCACTGGAGCAGGCACTGGAGCAGACACTGGAGCAGGCACTGGAGCAGGCACTGGAGCAGGCACTGGAGCAGGGGCAGGAGCAGGCACTGGAGCAGACACTGGAGCAGGCACTGGAGCAGGCACTGGAGCAGGCACTGGAGCAGGCACTGGAGCAGACACTGGAGCAGGCACTGGAGCAGGCACTGGAGCAGACACTGGAGCAGACACTGGAGCAGTCACTGGAGCAGGCACTGGAGCAGACACTGGAGCAGACACTGGAGCAGACACTGGAACAGGCACTGGAGCAGGCACTGGAGCAGACACTGGAGCAGGCACTGGAGCAGGCGGAGCTGGGCCTGGACCGGATGTCAAAGCACCAGCAGATGGAATCACTATTGACACAGTCATGTCTGGGTTAAGCACTAGTGTGCCTAACAGTGACCCAGGTGCTGAAATGGACTGCAAAACTCCTGCTGCTGTGGGGACGGGTGCGATAGGGCACTCCCTTTTGGCAGCAGCGGGCGATGACCTAGTCGCAGAATTGGAGCCTGTCCTTCTTGATTTGGCGGAAGGATAAATTGATGTTTTGGGCCTGATGATGATGGCACGTCATCCAATTTTTCCCTCGGCAGAGGAAGCTGCACATCAGCCACATCTATTGGGTCAGATGGAGTCAGTCCCTGGACGAGGACACTCAATTCCTGATTCTTCTGCTTCTTCTGCCATTGAAACCTGAAAGTAAATTACTTGTAATATATATATATATATATATATATATATATATATATATATATATATATATATATATATATATATATATATGTGGGTGTGTGTGTGTGTGTGTATTCAGCTCAAACAGTTGTATCATTGTTTCATCCATCAGCCTTTGATTGTTAAGCACCAGCTCTCGGATGTGGTGGTAATCCGAAAGGATTTTAGACCACCTGGGGGTGGAAACTCCAGCCTTCTTGGTCGGTGACTTGTGTAAAGCACACAGCTTCATACAAATGGCCTCAACCAAGCGGCTGGTGCTGGGCCACTGTGCTGGACCCCCAGGATGTCCAATTAGACACCGTTTCACACTCTCCACACCCGGTGTGACTCCGGACCGCTTCGGTGCCTTAAAGCGCCCATGTGTCAGCTGAGGCTGATGTCGAGGCTGATAGTTGACCCGCTGTTTATCAACATCAGGGAGAGCGGTCCACAGCTGGATGGCCTCTGTAACCTGCAGGTCGGTGAGGTAAGGAGCCTCACGAAGACCCACCAGGAAACCAGCCAGATCCTGGACCTTGTCCCACCCAGCGATGCCATCAGGTCCAATGACTGCTCCCTAGTAAATGCAGATTAGTGTTAATATACACTTCCAGTCAAAAGCCTTTGAACAGAAATATTTTTGACATTTTTTAAAGAATTCTGCTCAACAAGCCTGCATTTATTTTATTCAAAATACAGCAAAAGCCATTATATTGTGAAATAATTTTACTATTTAAAATAAAAATGCTTTCTATTTGAATATAGTTTAAAGTGTAATTTATTCCTGTGATGCACAGCTGTATTTTCAGCATCATTCCTCCAGTCTTCAGTGTCACATGATCTTCAGAAATTTGTTGTTCTAGAAACCTTTTTTTATTGATATTATTATCAATATTTAAAACAGTTGTGTACATTTTGTTCAAGATTCTTTGATGAATAGAAGGATCCAAGATAAGAATTTATCTGTAATAAAAAGCTTTTTTAATATTATACACTATACCCTTCACAAGTGTGGAGTCAGAACATTTAAATCATTATATATTTATTATTAAATTATAGAAATTAATACTTTTATTTAGCAAGGACACATTAAATAGATGATAAAGACATTTATAATGTTACAATATACACTGAACTTTCTATTCATCAAAGAAACCTAAACAAAAATCTCTAGAAGCTATTTTTAACCTAATAATAATAAATAAAATAAAAACCTTGCTTGTAGTGTATGTGGAATAAAACGAGACTGAAACTAAATAAAGCCCTTAGAGTGTCGTACCTGAGCCTCGCCGGAGACACTGCTTCCAGTGTCAGATGTCTGTGACAGCACTGAAGAGGCAGGGGCGAGATGCTGTCCCTCTCCTCCAGATGATGTGGACGGCTCAGCCAGTGATGCTGGGGACTGAGGCAGAGGCAAAGATGAGGGGCTGTTTCTGAGATCACGGCAGGGGTCATCCTCATACAGCACTGGAACTGTGATGTCCTCCATGCTCTCTTCCTCAAACCCCTCATCTAGCAGGTCCTGATCATCAACCTCCTCCACCAGCCGGTCTTCCTCCTCTGGGTTCTGGAGCACTGGAGTCAGTGTTTTGCCAGTCTGGCTGTAAAGGTACTCGATTTCTAGCAATTCACCTACAATAATAAAATAATAAAAAAAGTGTTCTTAATAATTGATCAAGTACATTGGAGGCTCTAATACTCTAATAACTTAATAGAATATTGCTAAATAAATAATTAAATGTCTTACCTTTATATGCTCCAGGAGGGCGATAGCGCTCATCCCAGGGCTTCCCAAAGACTGTTCGGCTAAGCCGGTCCACAGCCTCGCTCATGGCACTGCCATATGTCCGAATGGAGGACGCCCGTTTTATGGCGTCTTCCATTCGGTCATCATTCCAACGCATCAAGCCCTCAAGGAGATAAGCCTGAAAATGCGCATCGCTGGCACTGGTTCCTAAATGTTAAATAATATAAAAAAATATATAAAAAAGGGTTTTATATGTCACATATGTGCAATATATGTACTACACATAAGGTGCTCTGAAGTAACTTGTATACTACATTTAATAGAGTTTTGTAACTAAATTAAAAATGATTGTCACTTAGTCATGTGTTAGTAAAGACAGCTTTGTCAATGCTTATGACATTAAAAAGTATAATGTAGAGTGTGACATTTATTAATGCGGCATTACTTTAAAGTGATGGAAGCAGTTACAGTGCTTATATTTTCTACAGAAAAATGAATAATCCATATGCATGTAATACCTGGAATAAAACGGTTCAGGTGGAGGTGGAATGACTCCAAGGAGGTAGAGCCACGAGCACACCTGTAGCAGCACAGCTCCACGCCGCCTTTCTTCAGTGTCCCTGTCTTCATGTACAGCGGAAAGTCCTCTGGGTCTTGGATACACTGGACGTGCTTGCGCTGTTCCTTCCATATCTGCTGGATCCGTTCGTGGTCCAGCAGAGGAACTCCCAGGGTGTCCTTCCCATCCGCACTGTCAAACTGATCAATCAGTGACCTAATCAATCTGGTGGTCTCCTCCACCCCCCTGGTCCTCCTCCGGCAGTGCAGTGCCAACTCCCTCCGGGTAATGCGAGCACTGACCGCCTTTTCTGAGATGTGGCCAGTCTTCTTTGCCGCCAGGTCACCCTCTTTTGCGGAGCGAAGAGCAGCCACATCCTCTGGATCCCACTGAAAGATGCACGTGGACAGACGTGCCATGAAGATCCCGTAGAGCGGATGAGCCTCTGTCGTGACACCTGCAGCAAATCGCCGCATGAAGTGCCAGATGTCGAGGCGCACTACAAGCTCATCCCACTCCAAAAACATGGTCTTCACCCGCGATTGGCCGTACTGACTGCAGCAGTCCCTGTCCACGTACATCACTTTTGGGGCTGCCTCTCCTGCCTCTCGGTAGCGTTTCATCAGACCAGCTGCCATGGAGTCCAGTCCATGTCCCTCGGCAGCTGTCAGCACAGAGACAAGGACCTGGCCGTGTTCATTTCCGACATTTGTGCACCAGGCAGCTGTTCCTGAAGCAGCACCGGCAAGTTTCTTTGTGACCTATTGGGAAAAATAAAAGGGTAAAAAAATGTGCCATATCTGTGCCATATCCGTGCCATATCCATATCTGGCAAATTTCTGGATATAAACAGGGCTTTGATACCTTTTTTGTCGAATCCATCTTGAGAACACAGCCAAAGACAGATGTTAATTTGGCCTTGACCTCGTGCAGTCGCCCCAGAACATCCCTTGCATACACGGCTAACAGCCACTTAGGTTTAGGCAAAGCAGGTAAAAGTGGAGGATCAGCAAACACAGGAGGCTGCACAAGGGAGGACCTTGTGAATGGTTCACAGGCAGTCAGGTACTGCAAGACACGCTGTGTCCATGCCTCACTGTGCTGTTCCATCAGCTTCCTGTAAAGCTGAGTCACACTGTTGCCCAGTGTCCTCTCCCTCATCATCCTCAGCACCCGGTTGTCACATGAGTATCTAAGGAAACAACAGTATAATCATGCAAATGCTTTAGTTGGTAAAAAATAACCCACATAAAAGCACCTAATAATGAATGATTGTCATTATGAATTACCTGTATGTCAGCAAAGCTGGAAACTGACTGCGGTGGCCCATATCCAGCTGTCCTAGGATGTCCTCGGACCAGGCAGGATATTTCTTTTTGCAGCGTTTGCACTCCAGATACTCAGTGGCAAGGTCATACCACCCGTCGATGTCCAAGACCTTACGCACGGTACGGTAAATTCCTGCCGCAGTTAGTCTGTGCCTACCACAGTCTGGGCGAACACAGACGAGAGGAAATAACCACATCTTCAGTGGCATCCATAAGAAAAGGGGCCGACAGAAGAAGAGGTCAGGTGAGGCAGGGGGCTGAGTGTTTATTAAAGGGGGCTGAGGAGGATACCACCAAAGTTTCAGCTGGGACACTAGTTCTGGCTTGCCGGTTCGTGGGTTGGCCTTAAACAGTGTGTTCCGGATCCACTCATGCTGGAAAGGTGGAAGTTGATCTTTCCAGTGACTTGGAAGCTCAGCTGGTGGCCGGTGATGTGAAGGAGCTGGTGCCTTGGCAGTTTCCACTGATGAAGATAGACCAGCACAGTCCTCTGAGTGAATAGTAAAAAAAAACAATAAGGATGACTGTTGCATTTGATAGTAATATGCCATAAATGCAGCGCACAAACAGCCTGCAAAGCACAATTTTTGGACAAGTATTCATAATTATTATGTTATATTTAGGAACGAGAGTGAAGAAAGTGCTACTAGTGTTAAGGAAGCACATAACCCAGCATACACTTTATTAATTTAAGGAGAATGGAATCAGTGCAGCTCACTGAGAATGAGGATCAGATGGAATGGAGGAAGGAAAATGTGGTGTGATGAATTAAGTGTAAAGCAACGAAGCCCACGGACATGAAGCATACACACAGATAGAGTAAGGAAAAACTGTTCCTCTAATGAATCTCCACCATCCTGTCTGCTCAGGGGGAGATGAAGAGTGTGTGAGAAGAGCAAGCGGTGTGAAAAAGTTATCTAGTGATTATCTAACAACGGGTAAGTTCGGAAATGCAAATAAATACACTGACACCTTTGGACATCCTTACGGTTTTGAAGAAGTGCACTCAAAGAAAGCATCCCGCTTGAGGCATGACATGACATAATTCTGTATTGTAAACAAAAAATATTTTAAAATGTTGATTATTTTCCCCCAAGAAATAACGCTTCTCATTGTTTTTACAAAACATTCTTGTAATATTTGCATTTGTGTCATATGCCACACCTGTATTTAGCTGTGCTTCACATTGTGATGCAGCAAATACCAGCTCCTCATCGTCATCTTCAGCAGTGGGAACGGACTTGCCTGGAGCACAAATGTTAAAACTATCATTGTGAACAATACACTGAGACAAACATATGTAAGATGGTGCTTACTTACCAGTAGCGAAAAGCTGTATCGGGGTCAAATGTTTGGCTGGGGGTTCTGCTGCTGGAGGAGGTAAACTGGACTGCAATAATGGATCTGGAAACAGCAAGTTGACAAGTTTGCCATAATGATAAATTAATATATGAAGAAATGCTGTAGGTAAAATTCTATATTCACACTCCTACTCACAGGGTTTAACTGGTGACGTGAGTTTTTTCGCCAGCTGTGAAGGAGACAAATTTTTGCCACGCGCAAACAGCGCTTTCACAGTTGCGGTCTTCTGTACACCAGTTTGGATAGCTGCAGGTGGAGGTGCAGTGGTTGCAGAAGCACTGGAGGTTGCAGCGTGAGGTGCAGGCTGACGTACGCTGGTGACCACAGCAGAAGCCCGTCTTTTCAGGACATATGTCTTGAAAATGGCCATGTTGGTTTTGGGCCTGGCATCTGCCTTAATGAGGTACCTGATGAGGGCTTGAGCCTCCTTGCTCTTGTCCTCATAAACATCTTTCATGGAGCGGCCCTGTAAGTCACCAAACTCCACCATCAAGCAGCCCTGGTCTCCAGTTGCCCGGGCTTCTGCCTGCATTTCCTGCTTCCTCTGATACTTTTCCACTTCTTCTGCCATCTCTCTAATTTGAGAAGTGTACTGTAGGAACAGTTGTTTATTTTGTGACATGGGTGTTGCCTGCGCTGTCTCACTGGAAATGCTGAGCACCAAATACACGGCATCCCCCAGAGAGTTTTCCAGGAGCCATCTAAATCTCTGGCCCTGGTACTTCCCAAACTGAAGTTTGCAGTGAGCCAGTACTAAAAACTGGTCACTGGGGTCTCCACCGTTCGTGCTGACAAAAGTACTGGCCTCTGACAGCACCTCCTCCTTAGGTTTGGCCCTTCCAGACTCCACATTTTCAAGGTGCTTTGCCTCCGCCCAAGGCGCCATGAGGAGTCGGCTTGATGTTGCCAATTGCCGTTGAAAAGAGGGATATGCATACATTTTCTGAAATGAAAATCAGAAAAAGACTATTAAAAGACTACTATCTTTTGCAATCTGAAAGAAACCTGTATGTTAAGTGTGTAAAAATAATTTAACAAGCTACGAATAAACTATATAACTGTGGTAATAAACATGGCCATGACATAAACTGTCCTGAAGATGAGTTTTCTACAAAGGACAGGAATCCCTGACATATAAAATATGTAATGTCAGTATGAAGTCTGAAATTTCCTTTCATTTCCAATGCTGTCATCTTAAACCATGACTACACACACACCAGGCTACAAAATCCCAGCCGGCACATGACCGACCCTCAACGTTGAAATATGGTTGAAATATGTTTGAAATAAGGTCAGTTGTGGTTTCAACGTTGAAACAACGTTGATTCAACGTTTAAAGCTGAATGGTTGAAAAACATCCAGCATATGACCAACTTTCAACATTGAAATATGGTTGAAATAAGGTCAGTTGTTTTAATGAAACAACGTTAAAAATGTTTAATGCTAAATGGTAGAAAAAGGTTAACAAGCTTTTAAATTATTTATATTAAATTATTTAAATTAATTAATTTATTATTTTAATAGCATTTTAAAATATTTTAGTCATGATACCTATTCTAAAATCTAAAGGTATATGTTAATATCATCATTAACAATAAAACTATATACATTTCGCTGGTTTATCACACTGAAACAACTCCCATTGGTAGTTTTATTTTATTACTTCTATCATGATTGGTTAATCTGGCTGTCATTCAGGAAACTGAACAATGAATCTGTTCGCGCCTTTCTACATTTAAAAATATGACCGTTATTGTCGTCTTTCTGTGAGTGAGGCGGCTAACTGTGAGCTGCTGCTCGTTATAACTGACTGCTCGGTCGTTCCCGAATTTTTTCATATTTGCCTGTACATTTTTTATTTATTTTGAGCGAATTTGAGTCGTGACATGGAGAACAAAAACTGTGAACACAAGAAGGGTCAGGTGTTCTGCGAGGTCCTGAAAACATCCTGGCAAAATGAGGTAAGAAAATCGCTAACGTTATCTTTATTATCTTTTGAAAATAGTAAAGTATTACCAGAGTTTACAAATGGGTAGTTTAAAGGACATGTTACCTGCAGATAAATAAATACCCGTGTGTCTATTTTTGCATTGCTTTATCACAGCTGATCAAGTTAGATGCTCACCTAATGTGTTATGTGTTAATGTCTGTCTTTTAGAAATTTTCCCATATTTTCCTGATATGAATCCCATGCATTAGGTGTGTTATATATGTTTGTATTCTTATAATAGTTTCAAAGTGTTTTCTGAAACATATAAGTGCAAATGTCGGTATTTAAATAATATAATTTTAATGAATTAATGAAAATGAATAAATAAAAAAAAGGATTGTTTAAAGCCATGGTTCTCAAAGTGTCAGGCCCCCTCTAGTTGTTATGCAGGTGAATCACTAAATTAAACTAATTAATGTTAATAAATTTTAACTTAATCTTTGAGAAAGTTTTTTTTTTTTGCACATTTAAGTATGTTAGAGTTAAAGTACAGTACAGTTTTGTAACTTTTGTTACATAATTACATTTAAAATTACATTTTAATTTAAACTTTTTTTTTCATTTACCTGTGTATGTAAGCACAGTTGTAGTGTTCAAACTGTATTTACCATGGTAAAGTGTCTGTCAACAATTAATATTCTTATTAGAAATAAAACTGCCTCATTTTTTTAACTGTAGAGCTGTAGCTGAATAGTTTGGCCTACTTCACTGCTGAAATGTAATGTTGGTCATTATGGTGCAACTTAATATTTAATAACTAGTGATCGACCGATGTATCTGTTTACCGATATTTTCCCCGATATTTAAGCATTTTTCCATAATCGGGTATCGGTTTTGTAATATCGGATTCGCCGATTTACGGCGCCATCTTGTGGCCGTTTTGAGATTTCCGCCATTGCAGCCCGGGCGTCTGAGGAGATCAGTCAACAACAACTCAGTGCACAGGTAAATATATGTTCTACTTGGTTTGCTTTAATTAATCAACTTTATTTAACATAACAGACATGCACAAATGAGATCTGAGACATAAATTCCTGATATAGTTAATTTATGCAGCTTGTTTCTAAACAATTGAGACGAACTCATTGAGTCACGTAGTGTAATTCATCATGTCCTGCCCCAATAAAGACGTATCTTTACATGAATTAAATAAAACAGACATGAATGAGTGCATGTTGAAAATAAAAGCGTTGAATTTAAGTCTCTATCTGTTGTATTTGCTCACCATTAGTCTAGAAGAGAAAGTTCGTTCATATTGCTTAGCAACTGACGGATGATCTGGAGGCTTAAGCACGGCCACTGAATGAAACTTTTGACAAGATTATCTTTTTTAAACACCCTAGATTATATTATCATTTACTACATAACAATTATTTCGCTAATACACATATAAATATAGCCTACCGCTTTGTGGAAATTAATTATTTATTATCTCCATGCGCGATCGCGGTTGATTAAGTTATAGTCAAACAGCACTTTGTCAGTTGGCATTTCCTGATCTAACGTTAGATTGAATCTAGATCATAAAATGCCAACTGACAAGTGCTGTTTAACTTTATATAGTGTCGGGGAAAAAAGTTCGTTCATATTGCTGAGCACCTGACTGGGTTGATGATCAGGAAGCCTCAAGCAATGCCAGAATGAAACTTTTGACAAGATTATCTTGTTTAAACACCCTAGATTATATTATCATTTACTACATAACAATTATTTCGCTAATACACATATAGGCTACATATACCGCTTTGTGGAAATTAATTATTTATTATCTCCATGCGTGATCGCGGTTGATTTAAATTATAGTCAAACAGCACTTGGTCAGTTGGCATTTCATGATCTAACGTTAGATTGAATCTAGATCATAAAATACCAACTGACAAGTGCTGTTTAACTTTATATAGTGTCGGGAAAAAAAGTTCGTTCATATTGCTCAGCACCTGACTGTGTTGATGATCAGGAAGCCTCATGCACGGCCACTGCATGACATTTTTGAAGGAAGCAGGCTTACAGGGCAGAATGCTGAAAGACTCTGTTTTCTACACTAAAACCTAGTTCTGCTTAACTGGGAGTATTAAGTTACACTACTAAATAGCTATGCACTCCTAAATAGCCCTCCCGCCCCCACCAATATGTTAGAATCATTTTTGTGCTTTATTTTTTTACCTGTTTTTATTTTTTTACCTCATCAAAGCTTTTATTTTAAAACAAAGACACTTAGTAACAGTGCGCTTAAATTTTTTGGACTCAGACCCCTCTATTTATTTGTGTATAAATATAATGTTTTTTTTTTTTGTATGCAAGGAGGGAGTGATTGTTATAAATAAAATGGTTTGTTCAGCTCATTTGTTTTGTAATAATTGTCAGAAACAGAAGTATAACAGTAAATAAATATCGGTTCTGCATATCGGTTATCGGGTACATAAACATACAAATAATCGGTATCCGTTATAAAAAATCAATATCGGTCGATCACTATTAATAACAAATATTTGTTTATTTATACTTGCTATAAAAAGTTTGAGAACCAGTGGTTTAAAGAAATGGTATAATATGAAATCCTGCTTTTTAAGAACTTTTCAGTAAACCATTTCTTCTTTCCCCTTGTAGAGTCATCGAGGATCCAGTTTGTTCTTGAATCATTGGTAAGAAATTGTTCATCTGCTACATTGCACTGTCACTTCTGCTAGAGATGCTTTGACCTTTTGTGATAGGTTTTGATTGTACTTAGTTTATTAAAAATGCACTTAATTTGATTTGACTTGTTTTTCTACACTGTATTGCTAGTGTTCTGATTAAAACAGTGTAACTGGGGGCTCTGAAAACACTGCTTGTGAATAATTTGTTAATATTGTACATTTTCATTTGAATACATTAAATAAGTGTTTAATGAATATGGTTGTCCACTTTGTTTCCAACCTCACTGTTACTGAACTGTAAAGTGAAAATATTGTGTGATTTATTTTGCATTCAGTTTTCAGTTAAATATATTTCACAATATCAAAGTTATTGTGAAACATTGTGAACATACCTAAACTCACTGGTTAAATCTTATGTGCCCTCCAGAAGTTTGCCCTCTGCAAGTGAACGACTCCTTGTGGTGCCATCCCAGAGAGGTTCATAATCACTCTCAAGGACCTTTTCCTGGACTGTGTCCAGCTGGTGGAATGACCTCCCAATCTCAAGTCTTTACTCATTTTCAAGAAACATCTTAAGACTCATCTTTTTCACCAGAACTTAACCAACTAATGCTAGCACTTTTCCTTCTTTTCTTGTCTTTTTTATATATATATAAAAAAAAAAAACCTGGCTATGCGTTCTGTACTAGACTAACTGAGACTTGTCATAGCACTTGTATCCTGTTGTTGTTCTCTTGTACACCTGACTGCTTCTGTTCTTCTCATTTGTAAGTCGCTTTGGATAAAAGCGTCTGTTAAATGATTAAATGTAAATGTTTATACAGGACGGTACAGAAAGTGCACAAGTGGGAGAGAGTGGAGGGGACGGCGTCAGAAAGGACCTAGCGCTGGGACACTTTCAAGGATCACCCGAAGCACAACCACACTGTATACACTAAGGCTGCTGGTTCTAACATTTTAGAGTGCCCTGCGGTAGAAATCTCATTCTGCATTCCCCACGGTAAAGAAGACACAGTCCGGGGGGGTTCCCCTTAGAAATCAACTGGTGGAAGGTTCCCTTCTCGAACTGTTCAACACATTTTCACTGCACAAATGTACACAACTCTTGTAATGAGACACATTACTAAAACATGTTTTTGACAGAAACTGTAGGTTTCCACCAAAATAAAAGATCCACTGGTTTCAGTCATAAAGGTACAAGGGTTTGTCTTGTAAGTGCTGCAAAAAATATGCATTTTTGTGCCAAATTATTTCACAAAAACCTTTAAATATTATTGTATTTGGATTGTTCTACTACATGATTTTAGCATTACCTCCATGCATACTCTGCATTATAAAGTGTGGGATTATTTTCATCTGTTTTATACAGTATGTTTCCAAAATTTAACTGCTGTTTGACAATTTTGAGCATGTGGTAGTTTATTGAAGTTGTTTGTAAAGCCATTGCTGCCAGTCGTTAGATTTTTAGCCTTGCATGTACCGTGTTGATCTAAATGCCAACAAGGGTCTAGGTGTATTTACACACGGTGCAAGGTACGACGGGGAAACAACGTCGTGTTATCAACGCTGATTAACTTTTCCAAATCAACACCTCCTTCAGCTTTCATCCCAGGTCTGCAGCACGACCCTAATTCACCCATAATGCAGGTAAGACGGTGAAACAGCGAAGCGATTTCAACGGTGAATCCGAGTCGTGATTTCAACGTTGATCCAATTTGCAAAATCGAAAGGTTATTCAACGTTGATTCAACGTCGGGGTTTCAACGGTGAATCAGCGTCGTGATTTCAACCTTACATCAACGTCACTATTTCAACGGTGAATCAACGTCGTGATGGTACCTGACGTTGTTTCAACGTTGAATCAACGTTGAAATGCCGGCTGGGATATTACATGAAATATGTCATACTTTAAATGTGGTCATCTTACCCCAGGGTTACACCAGGTGCTTTTACCTCATAAAATCTCTAGCACTATTCCCACATACTTTGGCCCATATGGATACATTTGGCCTTTTTTGTTTTAGTTAAAGGGACAATAAGTAACTTTTTAGGTATTTTATTATCTAAAATCAATATTTTATTCATAAATATGCCCTCAATGGTGGACAAATACCTATGCCAATGTTTAAACTAATCCTCGTAAATGAAGAATTTATTATCTTTATATACATGGGACGGGTAGGTCGACGGAGGCTTCCATGTAGTTCCGCCATCTTGCAAAACTATAATAGCAGAGAGGGACAAAAAGTACTAAGCCAACGCGTTTCCACAACGCATTTTCGGTCAGAGCCAGAAACGCAGGTGCAGAGCAGTGAGAGGCGCTTGAAACTGCACCGGCAAGTTTAAAAGTCTGGATTGCATTCTTATTATGGACCATACATATGCCGCGCCACAGGAGAAGAAAACATCGTCGCCAAAACAGTCAAAATAGAACGTAAAAGGAAACATGACCGTAGATTACAGAAAACAAGAGTTAATGTCGGGGAAGCTTTTTCTAGGTGGAAAGAGCTAATGCTTGATAAAGATTTCAAAAGAGACGCTGAAGTGGCCAGTTTTCTTCTCGACAGGTAAGTCAGTGTTACAATACAATATTTTTTTTATATCTAACAATGCACATTATTCAGAAAATATAACGAATAAATTAGACATAACTACTAATTACAATATTTCATGTTTTCCACAGTCAGTAATTCATACTGTAACATTCGTTTGTTTATGGTCATGTTGCTGTTTGTTTGAAATAACACACCTGTTCACCTGAAGGAAAACTCGACGAAGTGCTATTAGAAGACATCCCGTCAAAGCTTTTTGGTACATATCGCCTACCGTAGATGCAACGCGCATTTGAAAAAGCGAGGCGCTGGAGAGCAAAATTAGTTTGAATGCAAAATACAATTTCACCACTAGATGGGAGTAATTCCTACTTAGTGTCCCTTTAAGACTCTCAATGTTCTTTTTTTTTTTTTTTTTTTTTTTACAAAAAAGTCATTATTATTACATTATTTTAGAAAATATCAATTTATGTATTGGTAAATGCAGTTTTCCATATCTCCAAAACTACAATTAAAATGTGTGTCTGTTATTATGTGCTATTGCCAAATATAAAAGTAAATAGTTTAATCATTATTTTCATTCATAGGGCCCAGAAAACACGACTTCTTAGACAATACACACATCATTGTTGACAGTAGCATAGCTTAATTAGCTGACGGTCGATCAATTTAACTTATCTGATCATTTATCATGTGAAAAGTTACAGGTTCACAGGTACTGAAGAAAGCATGAACTGTATGCTAGCTAGCTATACTGACACGATTCATTTTCCAAAAATACACACTGTATATGAACAAATAATGACCAGTTTTCAATGAATGAAGTAACAGCCTTACCTTTAACAAAGATGACAATAACAACCACCGGCGATTGGTCAAAAGGAGGCCACAGGAGAGAAACGCGATTGGAGGAAAGTAAGCAACGGAAGAGAAACGCGATTGATCAGAAGTAAGCTACAGGCGAAACGCGATTGGTCCAAAGTAAGCCACAGGCGAAACGCGATTGGTCAAAAGTAAGCCACAGGCATGTGGGCTTACTTTGGGCTTACTTCGGCTCAGTCGGTGGAAAGCAGTAGGTGCAAGTGAGAGGTAGCGGGATCGATGCCTGCATTCTCCAAGTTGGCTCCTGCCCTTTTACTCACACATCCCTAAATCAGTGGTTTTCAATCCTGTCCTGTACGCATCCCTGCCCTGCACATTTTGCATTTCCCATCATCCAACACACCTGTTTCAAATCATCAGCTCTTTAGTAGAGACTGCAAGACCTGATTTGGATGTGTCTAATAAGGGAGACATACAAAATGTTCAGGACAGGGGTGCCTCCAGGAAAGGTTTGAAAACCATTGCCCTAAAGAGACAGACTTTGAAAACTTTACAAAGAGTAGGGTGATCTCACTGATCTCAAAGCGAGAATCATACCCCTAGACCAACGAGCCTTCTTGTCCAAGGCCAAGAAAAAAGAGCTACTCCGGCATCAACAAAAGAAGGAACATGAACTAACGTGGAAGCTATCAAAGACCTCGAGACAGTGTGAAAGGCTAACGAATGCAGGTTGGCCTCTTAACTGACCTAAAAATGTGGCTGTATCTAACATGTAGAGAGATGTTAGGAAGGACAGCTGAAACGGTCAGATGTCACTTAGACCAGCGGGTCTCAATTCCAATCCTCGCGCCCCATGCTCTTCACATTTTGTATGTTTCTCGTATAGCTTCAGACATTTCTTCCATTCGAACGTAAGTGCCCTGAGAAGTGGACATCACATGACATCCCTCGGTGATTCAAGTTCAAAGCGTATGTATACGTTCAATTCAAAGTGAGTAATACAGAGGTGTATAGAGGTATACAGAGGTATATGATGTCACACTTCTCCATGTGTGAAGAAGTTGCGCGGCGCAAATCCTTGAACCAATGTTCCAAAGTGAAGTAAACTTTGACGGATTTCCCCTGCTCAGGGAGTGGGGAGCAATGAACACTGTGTAGGGACCATGTCAATCGCATGGAGCTCACTTCTAATGAGCTGATTATCTGAATCAGGTGTGCTAACAAAGAGAGACATGCAAATCCAAGGTCAAGAAAAGTCCAAGGCCAAGAAAAAAGAGCTAATCTGGCATCAACAAAAGAAGGAACATGAACTAACGTGGTTTTCAATCCTGTCCTCTACTCATCCCTGCCCTGCACATTTTGAATTTGCCCTCATCCAACACACCTGTTTCAAATCATCAGCTCTTTAGTTGAGACTGCAAGACCTGATTTGGGTGTGTCTAATAAGGGAGACATACAAAATGTGCAGAGCAGGGGTGCCTCCAGGACAGGTTTGAGAACCACTGCCCTAAAGAGACCGACTGAGCACCGATGCAATGCTGCCACAGTCTCTACGTTAGTTCATTTTTTTGGACTCAAAGCTGCCAAAAAGTCTTTCAGACACGGTCCTGCGCAAATTGGTTGCAAAACAGGTCCCACCGAGATTTGAACTCGGATCACTGGATTCAGAGTCCAGAGTGCTTTTTTTTTTATTATTTTTTTTTTATTATCAAAAGTATCAAAACAAATACAATTTACATTCAAAATAGAGTTTCATAGCCATCACATAATTACATAAACACAAGAACTTGTCTATCCTATCACCAAAAATTTGCATGCCTACATACATTTATACGTTTAATTATAATGACCTTTTTCCTTTTTCGTTTAGAAATGTATGCTTAAACCTCCTTTGTCATCCACACATACAAGTCCACATCCATTAATGAAAGCTTTTTCAAACACATCTTGGCTCAGATATTTCCACATTAGAAAGACATTCTTTCTCATCACTGTTTTAAACAACAGATTAATGTCCACTTTTTTCCCTTCAAAATATGCCAAATTCCTTCTTGTCCAAATTGCGTATCTTGCATGACTTAAAATGTAATTACACAAATTAACCTTCCAATCTTTACAATTATTACATTCACCAAATAAAAACATTTTCCTCCATTCATCTCCTTCTATCTCTTTTCCCCAGTCATCCTTTATCAATTTTTTCAGTTTTTCATGAAATATGTCTAGCTCTTTACATTCAAAAAATATATGCATTAACGTTTCTGCATCAGTTTTACATACATCACATTCTCTATTAACATTCTTATTAATTTGATGAATCACCACCTTTGTGTATATTCTATTATGTCTTAATTTAAAGTCCAAGTTTTCACACTCCAGTCCATTATACTTCACACTTAAGTTCGTCCATATTGACTTTACATTAAATCCTGGAAACAGTTTTTGCCACACAGCTTCTGATGCAGGCACCTTAATATCCATTCCCACAAAAACGTTATATATTGTTTTCGTCGTTATATCTGTCAGTCATTTCTTTTCACCATTTTTTCCAATAATAAACATTTTTGGCATTCCCCAGTTTCCCGGTTTAGCTGTCTCTCTCTCAATCATTTCAACCCAAATCCTGGGCAAGCTTGTTTTAATATTTTCACATACAGAATCCACTTTTGATTTTTCAATTTCGTCATCCCATTCCACCACGTAGTCATAAATAGCTCTATTTGGCATAAAACCTTTCACATATTCATATACCATGTCCTTTAATTGTCTTACTCCCGCTTTCATGTATAGTCTATTATAAAACATTTTCCCATTCATTTTTATCTTTGGATTAAGAAAAATTGGCTGCTTGTGTATTTGATTTATATTTTCACAATCATATTTCACGTCCATTAAAAACTCTGCCCATGCACTAAATACTTCTTGATAAAATAAGGGTATATTTTCAAACATTGGCTTCTTTAAAGCCATGAATACCCCTTCTTCTCCACATCCACTGCTTTTATCCAAAAAGTCTCCCATGAAACCTTTCCATCCATATTGCACTTTATCATATAAATACTTCTTCATTGTTTTCACTCTTATTGTTTTTCTTTTAACCTCTAAATCAATCAACTTTAAACCTCCTCCTGTGTAGTCTGCTAGTAATGTATTTTTTTATATTTTAACCCCTTTCCCTCCCCATAAAAAATTATTAAGAACATCCTTCATCTCATTTACCACCCAAACTGGCAAGTCAACTGCACCTAATACATAATTACATTTGGTAAGCAGCAAGGAATTAAACACTATTACATTGCCCCTCAGTGTTAATTCTCTTAATTTCCAAAAGCGTAGCACTTGTTTTATTTTGTTTAAAATCCCTGTCCAAGTAGCATCTCTTGCTTCTTTTGCATTAACTCCTATATTCACTCCTAAAATCCTTGTGTATTCTTTTGTGACTTTAAAATTATTTTCACACCCGCTCATATCTATCTCTCCTATACTCATTATTTCAGATTTTTCAATATTAATTTTTGCTCCTGATGCTTTTCCATATGTTTCAACATGTTTCATTATTCTTTTTATACTTTCCATATCTCTTACAGTAAATGTTGTGTCATCTGCATACTGGTGAATTAAACTCAATCCCCCAATTCCTCTTATTTCCCCATCTCTCTTTACCAGTGTCGCTAGCGGCTCAACTGATATTGAATACAGCATAGCAGACAGCGGACACCCCTGCCTCACTGATCTTTCTAGTGGAAAAGGATCTGTTAAAACACCATTTACTTTTACACAACTTTTTGCATTACAATATAATAAATTTATCCACCTCAGAATCCTCTCCCCAAAACCAAAGTTCCTCATTGCTTTTTCCATAAAACAGTGCTCTACCCTATCAAAGGCTTTGTTTAGATCCATACATAAAATCAAACCTCCTTCCCTATCATTAACCATACTATCCACTACATCCCTTATTGTACATATGGTATCTGTAATGTCTCTTCCTGGTATACTGTATGCTTGATTTGGCGATATTATACTTCCCACTACTCCTTTTATTCTATTGGCTAAAACTTTTGTAAAAATTTTATAATCAGTGTTTAAAAGACTTAAAGGTCTATAATTTCCCAAATTAAGTGGACTACCTTTATTTTTATATAGAATATTGATTATGCCCAAGCTCATTGATTCTGGTATCTCCCTCCTTTCTTCCATACTCCTGAATACCTTAATCAGTATAGGTGCTAAAATATCTATGAATGTCTTATATAATTCATGCGTTAAACCATCTGATCCTGGACTTTTATTCGGCTTTGTTTGTCTTATTGCTTCTTTTATTTCTTCAATACATATATCACTGTCACACATAATTCTTTCTACATCAGTTAATCTAGCACTTACTGTATTTAAAACTTCATCCACACATTCTTGTTTTACATTTTCTTTCTTGAAGAGTTTCTTATAAAATGATTCTACCACTTCTATAATTTCTACATAATCTGTTACCTTTTTCCCTTCTTCATTTTCCAACTCTGTAATATATTTTTTTCTCTGTTTTTTTTTTCTCTAGATTCAGAAAGTATTTTGTGCACCTTTCCCCCTTCACCGCATACTGTGCCCTGCTCCTTACTATTGCACCTTCGCACTTTTCCTTTTCAAACATCTCCATTTCTGCTTTTATCCTAAAGAAATGTTCTTTTGAGTACTCAGGGTTGTTTTCTATTTTCTTTGCTTCTTTCTCCAACATATTTCCCATGTCCTCCATTTCCCTCATTCTCATAAAATGCCTCTGCTTTGAGTACCTTATACTTATTTTTTGTATTTTCCCTTTCATTATTTCCCACCACTCACAGACATTCTCTTCAAATAATGAGTTTTCCATTTCACACTTTATACATCTGTAAATACTTTTCCTGTACTCTTCTTCCTTTAACAAAGATGAATTCAGACACCACATCCCCCCACCTCTTGTTTCCTTATTTCCAGCCATCTTTACTGTCATGGCAGCATGATCACTTACTCCAATAAACTTATATCTCACATTTTTCACATAATGTAATATTTCTCTTTTAACTAAACACAGATCTATTCGACTTTGTTTTAAGTTTCCCAGCACCATTTGCCTTTTTGAAAATTCCCTTTTAAATGGGTTCTCCTCTCTCCAGGCATCTACCATATCCTCACTTTGCATTAATTGGTTTAAAATCATTCTAGACACATCTGATTTGAAGTTTGCACTTCTAGACACATCTAGTCTTGTGCACCACACATTAAAATCTCCAACCACTATACATTTACCTGTACACAATGGTTTCATTTGCTCAAAAACTCCTTTTCGTTCGATTTCTACATTAGGTGCATATAAATTAACCAATCTAAAAAGTTCATTGTTGAGCATAAAATCTATTCCTAACAGTCTTCCTTTACCATCATTATATATTTCCTTTACCTTATACATTTCACCTTTTTTCATCAGAATCGCCACCCCACAAGCCCTCTGATTTCCATGATTTACATAAATATCATGTTCCCAGATTTTCTTAATATTGACCATTATGTCTTCAGACCAATGTGTCTCTTGTAAACAAATGACATCTGTTTTAAGCTTTCCAATAACCTGCTCAAACTTATTCATTTCTCTGAGACCATTACAGTTCAAGCAGGCAATGCTCATTATGTCAAACATTGCATATATTACCAGTATTAGAAGGAGACAACACATAAAAAAAACTCAAGTTCTTACTTTTTTGCAAAGCATTCTTCACCGCCTTTCATTTTCCTTTTCAGCAACTTGATACTTGCGTCACTTGTGTCCAAATCCTCTTCCAGATTTATCAGTGGCGTCTCCAGAGACTCCCTCACCTCTTCTCTTCTGCTTTCCTTATTCTTTAAGCTTTCTTCTTCTTCTTGTTGCCTTGTTCCTTGTTTTTTCTTTTCCCCTTCATCCCCTTCACTTTTTGCCCCTTTTTTGGTTGCCCCTCCATCTTTCTCTTCCATCCTCTGTACTCTCCCGATATTCCCACTACCGTCCTTTAAGCTTTCAACAAACTCTCTGCTGCTCTCTTTCTCAACAGTCCGTTGTCCAGCAGTTAAATCTCTTTCACTCCATGCATCCCCTCTTTCCTCTTCCTCCACCTTTAAACTCTCCTCTGACTCTTCATACAGGTCCATGCAGTTCTCATCCTGCAAATGCTACAGTTTCCTTCATTGCATTCCCTTACATAGTGGCCCTGCATTCCACACCTAAAAACATTTAAAGTTTGGACAGTCTCTCACTATGTGTCCAGGTTGAATGCACAGACGGCATACTTTAACCTGTCTGTCATGTATGACTCGAAAGTGTTCAGTTCCTCCCAACGTCTCAAACTTTGTTGAGTATGGCAGCGATTTAACAGTATCTGTGAACTTGACTTTCAAAAATCTTGTTCCATCAGCAATGTCAGTCCCTGGCCACATTCTCCTTTTAATAGTTGAAACTGCTGTCACTCCCCAATCTGTTAGCTTTCCCTTTATCTCCTCATCTTGAATATAAGTCGGCAGATTAAGGAATGAAACCACCATCTCATTATTGCTTATTTCCTTCGCCATCACCCTACTATTCTTTATCTTTAGCCCATCCAAAATTTTGTCTTTTCCATTCTCTTCTTTCATTGTCAGTTCATATTCTCTTGGATTTTTATATCTGCAACCAATTACCACTCCACATTCTTCTCTTACTTTTTTCAGTAGCTCCATCATTGTAATTCTGTCTTCTCCAACAATCTCCACCAACACAGTTAATCTCTTATCATAGTTTTGTCCTCTTGATTCATCTTCATTTTCTCCCATATTCCATTTACCTTGTCCTTTGTCCATGTTTGTATTATCAGCCCATATCATTTATCAACTCAAAATAAAAGGATATGATCCCCAAACAGCTTTTTGCTAATAAAGCAAAAAAAAATCTTCTTCTTTTAAAAAAAATAAAGATACCAAAACAAACCAAAAAGTCTAAATTTTTCTACAAACAATTACTCTCCACGTGCTCTCAGCACCGCTACTTCCACTTCCTGATTAGCTCAATTGCGCCCTCAGGTTGGTATGGCCGTAAGCGAAGACTGCTCCGAAGAGAGGGCTATTTAAAGTTCAGCCAATCTACTCGCCAGTACATTATATAAGTAGGAAAGAAAACCCAAAAGCTTAAAGCGCCTGGTATTCCTAGGCGGTCTCTCATCCAAGTTTTAACCAGACCTAAACCTGCTAAGATTCAGAGATTGGGCATTGACTATTTTCTTTTTTTTTTTTTTTTTTTTTTGCAAGATTATTATATAATTTGTGAAAAATATCCAAAAAGTTTAAAGCACCTGGTATTCCCAGGCAATCTCCCATCCATGTACTAACAAGGCCCAAACCTGCTAATATTCAGAGATCGGCCATTGACTCTATGTTTTGGCAAAATTGTTCTATACTAAGTGAAAAATTTCCAAAAAGCTTACAGCACCTGGTATTCCCAGGCGGTCTCCCATCCAAGTACTAACCAGACCCAAAGCTGCTTAGCTTCCGAGATCAGACGAGATCGGGCATGGCCTTTTTTTTTTTTTTTTTTTTTCTGCCTTTTTTTCTTTTTTTTTTATTAAGAAATTTCAATCAATCAAATACAATAGATTAAGCACAATTAATAGAAAATACAGAGCATCATCTTTACACATCTTTCCTTTACATAGATAATTTAAAAAAACTCTTCCACTTTCTGGCAACTTCCACATTAAATCATTAAAACACAACAAACTTGTGGGGTAAAAACATCATAAAAAAGTCTAACATATTTACACCTTTAAAGTACACATACAGTCTTTCGATATACAGTATTGTTCAAAATAATAGCAGTACAATGTGACTAACCAGAATAATCAAGGTTTTTAGTATATTTTTTATTGCTACGTGGCAAACAAGTTACCAGTAGGTTCAGTAGATTCTCAGAAAACAAATGAGACCCAGCATTCATGATATGCACGCTCTTAAGGCTGTGCAATTGGAAAGAGGTGTGTGTTGAAAGGGGTGTGTTCAAAAAAATAGCAGTGTCTACCTTTGACTGTACAAACTCAAAACTATTTTGTACAAACATTTTTTTTTTCTGGGATTTAGCAATCCTGTGAATCACTAAACTAATATTTAGTTGTATGACCACAGTTTTTTAAAACTGCTTGACATCTGTGTGGCATGGAGTCAACCAACTTGTGGCACCTCTCAGCTGTTATTCCACTCCATGATTCTTTAACAACATTCCACAATTCATTCACATTTCTTGGTTTTGCTTCAGAAACAGCATTTTTGATATCACCCCACAAGTTCTCAATTGGATTAAGGTCTGGAGATTGGGCTGGCCACTCCATAACATTAATTTTGTTGGTTTGGAACCAAGACTTTGCCCGTTTACTAGTGTGTTTTGGGTCATTGTCTTGTTGAAACAACCATTTCAAGGGCATGTCCTCTTCAGCATAGGGCAACATGACCTCTTCAAGTATTTTAACATATGCAAACTGATCCATGATCCCTGGTATGCGATAAATAGGCCCAACACCATAGTAGGAGAAACATGCCCATATCATGATGCTTGCACCTCCATGCTTCACTGTCTTCACTGTGTACTGTGGCTTGAATTCAGAGTTTGGGGGTCGTCTCACAAACTGCCTGTGGCCCTTGGACCCAAAAAGAACAATTTTACTCTCATCAGTCCACAAAATGTACCTCCATTTCTCTTTAGGCCAGTTGATGTGTTCTTTGGCAAATTGTAACCTCTTCTGCACATGCCTTTTTTTTTAACAGAGGGACTTTGCGGGGGATTCTTGAAAATAGATTAGCTTCACACAGACGTCTTCTAACTGTCACAGTACTTACAGGTAACTCCAGACTGTCTTTGATCATCCTGGAGGTGATCATTGGCTGAGCCTTTGCCATTCTGGTTATTCTTCTATCCATTTTGATGGTTGTCTTCCGTTTTCTTCCACGTCTCTCTGGTTTTGCTCTCCATTTTAAGGCATTGGAGATCATTTTAGCTGAACAGCCTATCATTTTTTGCACCTCTTTATAGGTTTTCCCCTCTCTAATCAACTTTTTAATCAAAGTACGCTGTTCTTCTGAACAATGTCTTGAACGACCCATTTTCCTCAGCTTTCAAATGCATGTTCAACAAGTGTTGGCTTCATCCTTAAATAGGGGCCACCTGATTCACACCTGTTTCTTCACAAAATTGATGACCTCAGTGATTGAATGCCACGCTGCTATTTTTTTGAACACACCCCTTTCAACTAATTCAACTAATTGCCCAATTGCACAGCCTTAAGAGCGTGCATATCATGAATGCTGGGTCTCATTTGTTTTCTGAGAATCTACTGAACCTACTGGTAACTTGTTTGCCACGTAGCAATAAAAAAATATATGAAAAACCTTGATTATTCTGGTTAGTCACATTGTACTGCTATTATTTTGAACAATACTGTATAATTCTGTTTTTCTTTTAAACACACTCCAAACATCCAACACAATTTTTTCCTTTTTAGCCACCGTTCTTCTGTCCCATATTGCACTTTTCATTAGCATTACACACAGATTAATGAAACTTTTGTTTTTACACTTTTTTTTCCCAACCAAACATCACAACTCTGTTCCATTCCATTCCATTTTCATCCCACTCCTCAGTCACATCTTTAATTAAACATTTACATTTCCTTAAAAAGTCCTCTAGCTCTCTACAATGTAAAAACATATGTAAAATCCCCTCTTCCTCTTCCTGGCACACTTTACACAGAGCATTTTCTTCCATTCCTATTTTATTTAAAATAACATCAGTAAAAACCACTTTATGCCTTATAAAATACTCCAAACATTCCAATTTAGTTTCCACACATTTCCCCGTCATGTTTCTCCATATACACTCTTTTTTTAAATCTTTGAATTTCTGCACCCAGTATCCATTTACAATCGGCTCTTTAAAAACATCATCTCTAAAAGCACAATAAATCATTTTCACAGTACATTCCTTAAAATCATACAGTTTTTCCCCTAATTTCACATTAATACATTTCTCTTTTGGTTCTCCTTCCATCCTTTCTATTCTTTTAATCCACTCTTTAGGTATTGCATTTTTAATGATTTCATATTTATTTTTTATTTCTTGTTCACTGTAATCTTCTTTTGCCTCTTCCATTGCATCCACAATAAATTGTGTCGGTAAAAATCCTTCTTTAAATTCATATAAAACATTTCTCACTCTTGTTATCCCCACATCCATCCATTTCTTTAAAAACATTTCTTTGTCTTGTTTTAAAATGTTTTTGTTTAAAAACAGAGGTTGATTTAAAATGTTTTCTCTCCCATGTGGATCATACTGAAGTCTATCTAAAAATTTTCCCCAGGCACTAAACATTTCACTATAAAACTCTGGTAAGCACTCTGTCATCCATTTCTTAGTTTTCATCCATAAAATCCCATCCCCCATGTTAAAATCCCCACATTTGTTTAAAAAATATTACATTGTCTTTTTCCATGCTGTTTTGTGACCATCATCTAGATATTTTTTTACTATTTTAACTCTTAAGCTATTTTTTCTCTGTTCCACATCAATTAATCCCATCCCTCCTTTCCCTGCCTCTCCTATTAATGTACTATATGCAATTCTTGACGGTTTACTATTCCATAAAAAATCTAAAAAACATTTTTTCAACCTTTTCTCCACCCACACTGGCATAGCAGTCACATATTAAACATACCACAACTTTGACACCATTAACACATTTAAAATTAAAACCTTCCCTTTTAAACTTAAAGTCCTCAATTTCCAAAAATGTAACCTTCTTTCAATTCCTCCTAATATTTCTTCCCACATTTTTTCTTTAACATTCCTTTTGTCTTTTCCCATTAGAACACCTAAAATCCTTATTTCTTTTGTTTCTTTAAAATGAAAATAATCAGTTAAAACATTTACTCCTCCAAATCTCACATATGTTGTTTTTTCTTCATTTAACTTGCCTCCTGATCCCCTACAAAACATCTGTACTACTTCCATTACTTTATTAACACTCTCTATATCTTTAACTATTATTGTTGTATCATCTGCATATTGAAATATTTTTTCATTTCCCCCACTTCCTTCAATGTTTATCCCTCTTATGTCTTCATCTATTTTAACAACTAATCCCAATGGTTCTGCAACTAAAGAATATAAAAGCGCTGATAATGGACATACTTGTCTTATTGATCTAGTAATTTTAAAACATTCTGTTAAAAAAACATTACACTGTGTTCTTGTTATTGCTCCCCTATATATAATTGTAATCCACTTGATAAAATTTTCCCCAAACCCGTACTTTCTTAAAATTCCAAATAAATATTCATGCTCCACTCTATCAAAAGCCTTTTCGAAATCCAAATTAATAACATATCCTTTTTTGTTTTTTTCTTTCATATATCTTATCCTATCTATTATACTTAAAGTTGTGTTCGCTATATCTTTCCCTTTTACTCCATACACTTGATTTGTTTTAATTATGGTTGGCATTACCTCTTTCAATCTGTTAGCTAAAACTTTTGTTAAAATTTTCAGATCTGTATTCAGCATTGTAATTGGTCTATAATTTTTTAAGTCTACTTTATCTCCTTTTATTTATATATCAACTTTAATAATCCCGTCCCCATTCTCTGATTCATTTCCTCTTTCTTAAAAATGTCTTCATATACTTCTTTTAAAATACTGGTTAAAACATCTTTAAAAACTATATAAAATTCACTCCCCAAACCATCTATACCTGGACTTTTATTTTTGTTTAATTCACTTATTGCTCTTTTTATCTCTTCTTCCGTTATCTCTTCTTCACACACTTTTTTGTCTACTTCTCCCACTGTTGTTTTTATTTGATTTAGTAACTCCAATTTCTCTTCTTCCCTCAACCCCGCAGTACTAAACAGGTTTTCATAATATGCTTTTACTTCTTTTAATATTTCCTTATTTGTTTCCACCACTACACCATTTTTTCCTCTTATTTCCTTAATCATTCCAGCTTTCCCTCTTATTTTTTCTAGATCAAAGAAAAACTTTGTACATTTTTCACCCTCCACAGTATATTTAGCTTTACTTCTTAGTCTTGCACCTTCATATTTTTTCTCTTCCATTTCTTTCAATATTCCCTCCAATTATTTTATTTTTTGTATATCTTTCCCATTTTCATTTAATTCCTTTTCCAATTTTTCTCTTATTTCTCTCTCCTTCTTCCTCTTACACATCTGTATTAATTTGCAATACTTTATTGTGAATTTTTTAACTAAATATTTAACATTTTCCCACCATTTTATCTTCACTGTACATTTCATTCTCCTTTTCTTTTTCAATAATTTCTTTAATACTTAACACATACTCCTCATTCTTCAAAATCTCTACATTTAAAACCCATACCCCGGCCCTCTTTTCACTGAACTCCAGTCTACTTGCATAAAAAGTCGTTTATGGTCACTTAAACTTGATTCTTCATATTTATTGTTACCGATAAAACCTTCAATGTTCCTTGTACATAAAATAAAATCAATCCTTGTTTTACACATAAAATTCCCTACTAATTGCCTCCTTGAATATTCTTTCTTTTTTTCATTTCTTTCTCTCCATACATCAATTATATTATTTTCTTCCATTAATAATTTCAGTTCTTTTCTTCCTTTATCATTTTTAAAAACCATTCCCTCACCCATTTCTAATTTACTGAAACCTGTATTAAAATCACCCATCAAAATGACTTCTTTATGCTTTTTTAAAAAATCTCTTAATACATAAAAATATTCCTTCTTTTCATTCTCTACAGTCGGTGCATGAATATTAACTACAATAACTTTTTTCTCCTCATACTCCATTTCAACCGCAATACATTTCCCATTTATGTCATTATATATTGTTTTACATGATACCCCACAGTTTTCTTTTATTAAAATCGCAACTCCTCTTCCCAGCCTCCCATCACCATTGTTATAAAAAATCTCTCCACTCCACCTTTTCCTTATTTCAGTCATGTACTCTTCCCTCCAGTTAGTTTCTTGTAATAAAATCACATCCTCTCTTTTACACATTTCTTTCACCTTTTCAAATGTACCCATGTCCATCAGTCCCCTTGCATTAAAAGTAACACAACTTAAAACCATTAAAAGAAATAAAAAGAAATACCTAAAAACCATTATTCTTTATCTTCTCCCTCCAGCACTCTTAACACTTCATATCTGTTTACACTTTTTACTCGGCCCCTTGTCATTAACTTTTTTCTTACATTTGCAACATTTGGTTTTACCTTTAATGTTCTCCTTCTACTTTGTCCTCTCTCCCCTCTGTCCTTTCCCATGTTGTCCATCCTTGTTTCTTCTTCACTGCCCATTTCTTTGTTCTGATCATGCATTCCTTTTCCATCACTCTCCACATTATCCAAAAGATTTTTAAAACTGTCCGATATTTCCATTTCTGTCCATTGAGTAATCTGTTCTACTGCTTGTTCCTCATCCATAAAATAATTTTTTCCTTCTTCTTTCTCTTGGTTGCCTGTTCCTCCTTCTGTTTCCTTCTGTGGTAATCCTTCATCCCCTTGTCCTTCATCAATATCTCCTTCCTCTTCAGTGTTTCCATCATGCACCTGTCCGTCCACCCGATGCTCCAGACCTCCTTCCTCTCCCTACATCCAACACTCACACTTATTTAAAATCTTTTGACACTCCGGGCATCTGACCGCGTTGCAATCCCTTGCGAAATGTCCCCTTTCCTCGCACTTGTGACACTTAAATTCAGGGCATTCTTTAAGCAGGTGATCTGGGCTCATGCACAGCTTACAGGTCTTCACCTGGTGGCTGTGCATCACCCTAAAGTACTGCGGCCCTTCTGCTGTTTCCAGCTTTGTGCTGTAGGGCAATGATGCTACCTCCTTGGGGAATCGCACTTTTAAAAACCTTGTTCCATCCTCTATTTCAGTGCCTGGGTAGCATCTTCTTTTTAATTTTGATATGGGATTAACTCCCCATCCCTCCAATTTTCTAAAAATGTCTTTATCATCAAGGTAGACGGGCAGGTGCATGAAGGAAACAACATAATCTCTATTTTGCAGTTTCTTTATTTCACAGTTCACTCCTTTAATTAACAATCCCTCAGTCAGTTCATCACATGTTTCTTCTTTTTCCATTCTCAGTTCATATTCCTTTCCTTGTCTTGGCCTTAGTGCTAAGATTTTACCATATCCACATTTGTCCGTCACCGCTTTAATAATATCCACAGCTCTCACCTCATTTACGTTCTCCACATTCACAATCACAGTTGCCTCCTTTAAGTATTTCCTTTCACCAAATTTATCTCTTGCATCTTGTTTTTTTACTGTGTCCTGCTCGTTGTCGATACTCCAATCCAGGGTCGTTTGCCATGCGTCTCTCTCCAGCCAGTCCAGTGTCGTTTGCCTTACGTGTCTCTCCAGCCAATCCAGTGTCGTTTGCCATGCGTGTCTCTCCAGCCAGTCCAGTGTCGTTTGCCAATAATCCATCCATTGTACAAAAACACAAACAAAAAATTAACCACCCTCCAGCTAGCAAGATGCTGCTGTTAGGTGGTTTAAAACTGAAAAACCACACAAAAAATAAACTAAAAGTCCAAAATCAACTCACAAAACAAACACTAACAGAAAAATCTAAATGGAGGAGAGCCTTCCTCTCCCAACTGCAGCCAACACTTCCTGTAGCTCTCTAGCGCCCTCAGGTTGGTATGGCCGTAAGCGAAGACTGCTCCGAAGAGAGGGCTATTTAAAGTTCAGCCAAACTACTGGCCAGTACATTATATAAGTAGGAAAGAAAACCCAAAAGCTTAAAACGCCTGGTATTCCTAGGCAGTCTCTCATCCAAGTACTAACCAGACCTAAACCTGCTAAGATTCAGAGATCGGGCATTGACTCTTTTTTTTTTTTTTTGCAAGATTATTATATAATATGTGAAAAATATCCAAAAAGTTTAAAGCACCTGGTATTCCCAGGCAGTCTCCCATCCATGTACTAACAAGGCCCAAACCTGCTAATATTCAGAGATCGCCCATGTTTTGGCAAAATTGTTCTATACTAAGTGAAAATTTTCCAAAAAGCTTACAGCACCTGGTATTTCAAGGCGTTCTCCCATCCAAGTACTAACCAGACATAAACCTGCTAACATGCAGAGATCTGGCATTGACCCTTTTTTTTTTTTGCAAGATTATTATATAATTTGTGAAAAATATCCAAAAAGTTTAAAGCACCTGGTATTCCCAGGCAGTCTCCCATCCATGTACTAACAAGACCCAAACCTGCTAATATGCAGAGATCGCCCATTGACTCTATGTTTTGGCAAAATTGTTCTATACTAAGTGAAAAATTTCCAAAAAGCTTACAGCACCTGGTATTCCCAGGCGGTCTCCCATCCAAGTACTAACCAGGCCCAAACCTGCTAATATTCAGAGATCGGCCATGTTTTGGCAAAATTGTTCTATACTAAGTGAAAAATTTCCAAAAAGCTTACAGCACCTGGTATTCCCAGGCGGTCTCCCATCCAAGTACTAACCAGGCCCAAACCTGCTTAGCTTCCGAGATCAGACGAGATCGGGCATAGCCAGGTTGGTATGGCCTTAAGCGAAGACTGCTGCGAAGAGAGGGCTATTTATAGTTCAGCCAATCTACTCGCCAGTACATTATATAAGTAGGAAAGAAAACCCAAAAGCTTAAAGCACCTGGTATTCCTAGGCGGTCTCTCATCCAAGTACTAACCAGACCTAAACCTGCTAAGATTCAGAGATCGGGCATTGACTCTTTTTTTTTTTTTTTTCAAGATTATTATATAATTCGTGAAAAATATCCAAAAAGTTTAAAGCACCTGGTATTCCCAGGCAGTCTCCCATCCATGTACTAACCAGGCCCAAACCTGCTAATATTTAGAGATCGCCCATGTTTTGGCAAAATTGTTCTATACTAAGTGAAAATTTTCCAAAAAGCTTACAGCACCTGGTTTTCAAGGCGTTCTCCCATCCAAGTACTAACCAGACATAAACCTGCTAATATGCAGAGATCTGGCAGTGACTCTTTTTTTTTTGCAAGATTATTATATAATTTGTGAAAAATATCCAAAAATTTAAAGCACCTGGTATTCCCAGGCAGTCTCCCATCCATGTACTAACAAGGCCCAAACCTGCTAATATGCAGAGATCGGCCATTGACTCTATGTTTTGGCAAAATTGTTCTATACTAAGTGAAAAATTTCCAAAAAGCTTACAGCACCTGGTATTCCCAGGCGGTCTCCCATCCAAGTACTAACCAGGCCCAAACCTGCTGAGCTTCCGAGATCAGACGAGATCGGGCATAGCCAGGTTGGTATGGCCGTAAGCGAAGACTGCTGCGAAGAGAGGGCTATTTAAAGTTCAGCCAATCTACTCGCCAGTACATTATATAAGTAGGAAAGAAAACCCAAAAGCTTAAAGCACCTGGTATTCCTAGGCGGTCTCTCATCCAAGTACTAACCAGACCTGAACCTGCTAAGATTCAGAGATCGGGCATTGACTCTTTTTTTTTTTTTTTTTTTTTTTTTCAAGATTATTATATAATTCGTGAAAAATATCCAAAAAGTTTAAAGCACCTGGTATTCCCAGGCAGTCTCCCATCCATGTACTAACCAGGCCCAAACCTGCTAATATTCAGAGATCGCCCATGTTTTGGCAAAATTGTTCTATACTAAGTGAAAATTTTCCAAAAAGCTTACAGCACCTGGTATTTCAAGGCGTTCTCCCATCCAAGTACTAACCAGACATAAACCTGCTAATATGCAGAGATCTGGCAGTGACTCTTTTTTTTTTGCAAGATTATTATATAATTTGTGAAAAATATCCAAAAATTTAAAGCACCTGGTATTCCCAGGCAGTCTCCCATCCATGTACTAACAAGGCCCAAACCTGCTAATATGCAGAGATCGGCCATTGACTCTATGTTTTGGCAAAATTGTTCTATACTAAGTGAAAAATTTCCAAAAAGCTTATAGCACCTGGTATTCCCAGGCGGTCTCCCATCCAAGTACTAACCAGGCCCAAACCTGCTTAGCTTCCGAGATCAGACGAGATCGGGCATAGCCAGGTTGGTATGGCCATAAGCGAAAACTGCTGCGAAGAGAGGGCTATTTAAAGTTCAGCCAATCTACTCACCAGTACATTATATAAGTAGGAAAGAAAACCCAAAAGCTTAAAGCGCCTGGTATTCCTAGGCGGTCTCTCATCCAAGTACTAACCAGACCTAAACCTGCTAAGATTCAGAGATCGGGCATTGACTCTTTTTTTTTTTTTTTTACAAGATTATTATATAATTCGTGAAAAATATCCAAAAAGTTTAAAGTACCTGGTATTCCCAGGCAGTCTCCCATCCATGTACTAACCAGGCCCAAACCTGCTAATATTCAGAGATCGCCCATGTTTTGGCAAAATTGTTCTATACTAAGTGAAAATTTTCCAAAAAGCTTACAGCACCTGGTATTTCAAGGCGGTCTCCCATCCAAGTACTAACCAGACCTAAACTGTCATGATTCTGCCCTTGTGTCCTTGATTTTTCCTAGTCTTGAGGCAGGATCATGGCAGACCCGTGTTTTGTGTACAAGCACATGGCCTTGTCTTTGGGCCATGTGCTTGTGTTGTCTCGTTCCCTTGCCCCGCCCCCCTTGTTATCCTTGTCTTGTTGTGATTGCCTTATCTGTGCCACCTGTTGTCTCTTGATTAGTTCCCCTATTTAGATCCCCTAGTGTGCTCTGTCTTTTGTCGGTTCATTGTTCCTCACCTGTGATTGTGATTTGTACCTGTACCTCAATTGTGAGTGTTTCTCAGATGTGTTCCTACCTGTCAGCCTCGTGAAAGAAGTATTCCCCTTTGTGAGATTGTATCCTGTATAGCCGTGAGTGTTATTTGTAGTTAGTGTTCTCCTGTCTTGAGTCTTTGTTTATCTCGTCTAGTCAGTCTATTTAGTATTTGCTGTATCTGCCCTAGTCCTGTTTTCCCCCTCGTGGGTTTTGTTTTCCCCTTTTTGTGAATAAACCCCTTGTTTTGTGATTCCCTGTCTGCACTTGAGTTCCTCCCTTGCCTAACCCTGACAGAATGAACCGACCAAGATGGAACTCAGCAGACAGGAGGCAATGCTGGATGTCATCAGCCAGCAAGCGAGATGGTTTTGAGGGCTCTCGCCTAGTGGTGTTCCGGGGGACTAGGGGAGGTCGTTCCGGAGCAAGCGGTCGAGAGGAGGAGCCACAGAGGTCCCCTCCACCTACCCAGCTGCCAACGATTCCAGAGGGTCGTATCCTGGCCGTGGCCGCTCTGGGGGATCAGGCACATCCCTCACCGAGCCCTGAGGTGCCTCCCACACCCGTCGGTCTCCCCGGGAAGCGAGGGAGACGGTTTTCGTGGGAGTCTGCCTCGGAATCGTCGGCGTCGGAGTCAGCCCTGCCAGAGACCGAACTCCCCCAACCCGTCTCTGACCCAGCGGTGACCTCTGCACCACGGCCAATGAGGAAGAGGAGGAAGAAGGGGTCTTCCGGTCCTGCGACTTTGTCTCCTCCTGCAGTGGTGAGCGTGCCCGAGCCAGCAGCGGAGAGCGCTGGCGTGCCCGAGCCAGCAGCGGAGAGACCGCTGGCGTGCCCGAGCCAGCAGCGGAGAGCGCTGGCGTGCCCGAGCCAGCAGCGGAGAGCGCTGGCGTGCCCGAGCCAGCAGCGGAGAGCGCTGGCGTGCCCGAGCCAGCAGCGGTGAGCGCTGGTGTGCCCGAGCCGGCAAGGAGAGCTGTATTCAAGTCTGCAGTCGTGAGAGCGGAGGAGAGAGCCGCGGCCGACTCTGCAGCAGAAACTCTAGTACAGTCTGTCTCCTCTCGTAAGGAGATGCCAGTTATCCTAGCTGCTAAAGCCTTCTCAGAGTATTTGTCCCGTCTTGTCCAGATTCTAGAAGCCCCAGTCAGTCCTGTCTTGTCCCCAGACCCTGTCCCCAGAAGTCCCCCGTGTCCAGCCGTTGTCCCCCCGTGTCCAGTAGATGTTGTATCCCCGTGTCCTGTTGTCTCCCCGTGCCCTGTAGATGTTGTCTCCCCGTGCCCTGTTGATGTAGTCGCCCCTCGTCCTGTTGATGTTGCCCCGCGTCCCGTGTCTTCCCCTGTCAGGTCCTCTGTCAGTTGTCCAGAGACCTCTCCCCACCCCTCTCCACCCAGACCTGCCCGGACCCCTCGTCGTCAGCCTTCGTCCCGTCCTCCTAAAACTCCTGCCCCACCCACTCACCCTGGTCTGTCCCCCATGAACTTTGTGGTCCCACCCCCTCCCCTTCCCTGTTTGTTTTTTTTTGATATGTCACCCTAACCCTGCCATTGTGTATTCATGTTTGCCTTTGTTATTATTTGTCATGTCTTGTTGGTTTGTGTCTGTGTCCCAGTCTGTCATGTCAGTCATGTCCCGTGTTTGATGTTCCCTTGAGGAGCGTCTGGAAGCCGCTCCTTAAGGGAGGGGTTCTGTCATGATTCTGCCCTTGTGTCCTTGATTTTTCCTAGTCTTGAGGCAGGATCATGGCAGACCCGTGTTTTGTGTACAAGCACATGGCCTTGTCTT